>NC_042960.1:6988511-7156011 GCF_901001165.1 Salmo trutta
ACCAGATTTGCTAGTTCTTGCTGTGACATGTCACCCCACTCTTCCACCAAGGCACCTGCAAGTTCCCGGACATTTCTGCGGGGAATGGCCCTAGCCCTCACCCTCCGATCCAACAGGTCCCAGACGTGCTCAATGGGATTGTGATTCGGGCTCTTCGCTGGCCATGGCAGAACACTGACATTCCTGTCTTGCAGGAAATCACGCACAGAACGAGCAGTATTGCTCGTGGCATTGTCATGCTGGAGGGTCATGTCAGGATGAGCCTGCAGGAAGGGTACCACATGAGGGAGTGGGATGTCTTCCCTGTAACGTACAGCGTTGAGATTGCCTGCAATGACAACAAGCTCAGTCCGATGATGCTGTGACACACCGCCCCAGACCATGACGGACCCTCCATCTCGATCCCGCTCCAGAGTACAGGCCTCGGTGTAATGCTCATTCCTTAGACGATTAACACGAACCCGACCATCACCCCTGGTGAGACAAAACCGTGACTCGTCAGTGAAGAGCACTTTTTGCCAGTCCTGTACGGTCCAGCGATGGTGGGTTTGTGCCCATAGGCGACGTTGTTGCCGGTGATGTCTGGTGAGGACCTGCCTTACAACAGGCCTACAAGCCCTCAGTCCAGCCTCTCTCAGCCTATTGCGGACAGTCTGAGCACTGATGGAGGGATTGTGCGTTCCTGGTGTAATTCGGGCAGTTGTTGTTGCCATCCTGTACCTGTCCCGCAGGTGTGATGTTCGGAAGTACCGATCCTGTGCAGGTGTTGTTACACGTGGTCTGCCACTGCAAGGACGATCAGCTGTCCATCATGTCTCCCTGTAGCGCTGTCTTAGGCGTCTCACAGTACGGACATTGCAATTTATTGCCCTGGCCACATCTGCAGTCCTCATGCCTCCTTGCAGCATGCCTAAGGCACGTTCACGCAGATGAGCAGGGACTCTAGGCATCTTTCTTTTGGTGTTTTTCAGAGTCAGTAGAAAGGCCTCTTTAGTGTCCTACATTTTCATAACTGTGACCTTAATTGCCTACCGTCTGTAAGTTGTTAGTGTCTTAACAACCGTTCCACAGGTGCATGTTCATGAATTGTTTATGGTTCATTGAACAAGCATGGGAAACAGTGTTTAAACCCTTTGCAATGAAGATCTGTGAAGTTATTTGGATTTTTACGAATTATCTTTGAAAGATAGGATCCTGAAAAATGGACGTTTCTTTTTTTTGCTGAGTTTGTGTCTCTAATATGGTCATACATTTGGCAGCTCCGTTTCCAACTCATTTTGTGGGCAGTGAGCACATAGCCTGTCTTCTCTTGAGAGCCAGGTCTGCCTACGGTGACCTTTCTCAATAGCAAGGCTATGTTCCCTGAGTTTGTACATAGTCAAAGCTTTCCTTAATTTTGGGTCAGTCTCAGTGGTCAACTATTCTGCCACTGTGTACTCTCTGTTTAGGGCCAAATAGCATTCTAGTTTGCTCTGTTTTTTTGTTAATTCTTTCCAATGTGTCAAGTAATTATCTTTTTGTTTTCTCATGATTTGGTTGGGTCTAATTGTGTTGCTGTCCTGGGGCTCTGTGTGGTCTGTTTATGTTTGTTAACAGAGCCCCAGGACCAGCTTGCTTAGGGGACTCTTCTCCAGGTTCATCTCTCTGTAGGTGATGGCTTTGTTATGGAAGGTTTGGGAATCACTTCCTTTTAGGTGGGTGTAGAATTAAATGCCTCTCTCTCACACACACCAACTTTACTTACTTATCAGTGTAATGCTTTTAATGATTCTTGCCTACTACTATAATCTTTCAACTACATACCTTGTAGTACATACACATGAAAGGAAATGCATGCTAATACCGAATGGCCTCTAGCTTGCTACTCTATTGTTGACTAGACCATTATATTGTGATTAGCCTTTTTAACCCCTTATCCCCTCTCCTCCCCTCCCACCAGAAGACCAGAGGGACATTATCGCACTACTGCTACAACCTCTTGACGCTGTAAAAGAATGGCTTCCTATAAACACCTGGAGGGCCGTGACAGTACAGATGAAGGATGATAATTTGATCACCTGCAGGAAATTTAAAACATGTAGTGCATTTGAGGTTTTAAAAGGCTTCTGAAGTTTGTAATTTCCACCCCGAAATTTCAGACTTGATTTGAAAAATGTATCAACCTCTACAAAAATGTCCATGAATTATAATCCACATAATAATTCACATTTCCTGTTGCTGCAGGATTATTTTCCTGCTGTAGCAAACTGGCTCAAATTAAGATCCTACATTTGTAGCAACTGTTGAAGAGAGTAGTCCATACACTCTTCAACTACTTGTGAACACTTGAGAAAGCATACTTCTTTTAAAGTCCACCATTACTCCTAAGTGTCTAGATGGGATGCGAGAGCCTATTCTCATTTCCGTAGCTTTTTGCGAATAAATAAATTGCATGGTGATTTTAGACCACACAGAAGTTTGGCTGCCTCCTTAACTGACTCACAGAGGGGGATAGCATGCCCTAGCATGCTTCCACTTCTTCCCTCCCCCTCTTTGTCTCTCCCAATGTGGGTGACCGTAGGAGCAACTGGTATGGCAGCACCACAGGAAAAACAGTCCTAGCAGTAACAACAGCTGCTCAACTACAAGTCTGTAGTGGTGACTAGCTCGTTTCACAGACTTCATACGATGGGTAGTTGTTGTCCTTATAAGGCAAGTAATCCTGAGACTATTGAGGGAATGGACTTGGGTTTACTCATAACATTCCTCAAATGTTCCTAGTACAAAATATATCTTTTTTTTAGGTGTTTGTCATAACGGCTTTCATTACAGACTCTCATTTAAAAACTGAGTCACTGGATCATTGCTAAGGAACATAGACTCGGGTAGAGTTAGTTAGCATAAAGGTGTCCCTGTTCTAGTCATGCTGCCATGATGCCATCTCTACTGGGTTTATGTGTTGTAGCCCATTAGGGAAGTCTGACTCAGAATTACGTGATGTCGAGTAAGAGTTACCGGGGAGAGAAAAGCTTGGTCTAACTACAGAACACAGTGCTGGAGAACGTACTTCACTGTCAGTAAACACATCTTGTCCCTGTTACTCTGATGTGTGTTTGTGTTCAGTAACCTAAATAAAGTTATTTTGAAGGTGGAGGGAGACGTAGAGAGAGAGAGGAAAGTGTTTCAGTGCCAGGAAGAAACAGACTGCAGAACTGTGACAGCTAGAAGACATTTTAAAAAGACTCCCTCTGTGCCCAGACCGATGTAAAAGCCAACTCTCGCTGTCACACTCACACACACACAAACAAGAGTGTGTTGCCTATGGCTGAGTGAACTGTAAGAGTGTTCCGTTATACATCCATAAAGCCCTTTGCCACCGAGATAGAAGCCCCTGTGCCTGCCAGCCGGGTCGGCTGAGGAAAAAGGCTTTGTAGCTACTTACACAGATGGTGAGCGCTCCTGCCCCCATTCTCTCAGGGAAATGCCTGCAGTCTGCAGAAAAGAAGGATGAAGAAAAATGACTATCCTCCCTCCTCCTTCCTTCTTCTCCCTCTCTTCACTCTTGTCCCGGATAAACACCGCCTAAACCTTGCCCAACGCTGGCAAACCCTTTCCCCCAGACTAGTGCCATCCAAAAGTCCCCAATCAACAGCAAAAAGAATCCAAGGTAGAGTGAGGAACAATGGATAAAGACTCCAGTCTACACAGGAGATTCCTGGTTTTACAACCCCCTGTTCTGAAACACAGATTAGTGGCTGGCTGTCTCCTCCTGGGATGAAATCTGAGCCCCGCGCTCTCATTGGCTGAGGGAATGGGTCATGTGACTAAAGGAATATCATTTTGAAGAGTCTGCCTGTAGGATTTGGCTGAGTCAGAAGGGAGAATGGATGACAGTATACTAAGGCTGAGGGAGGAAAGGGGGATTTGGAGGTAAAGCTGTGTTTGAAGTTTAACATCCTACATCCACACAAAGAAGACTTTATAAGCCTTGTAAGGTAATATGTAGAATCACATTAGTGTTCCAGAAGTGGGAAAATATGCAAAATAAGGATTTTATTCAAAGGTCCAGAATGGAAGCAATTGCAACATGAAACATGATCACATTACTTACAATATTTCTACATGGTGAGAATAGGAGTTTGATATACAGACATTATGCAAAAAGTATTCCCACAATCATCTGTACTGGTATACACAGTATAATCCTAATGTCCATAAGGTACTATGGTGCTGTAGTGTATTATACCTCCCTACTGGAGCGGCAGGTAGCCTGGTGGCTAAGAGCGTTGGACCAGGTTTGAAAACCCGAGCCGACTAGGTGAAATACTGTATCAGCCGACGTGCGCATGAGCAAGGCACTTAACCCTAATTGCTCATTTAAGTCACACTGGGTAAGAGCATTTGCTAAATGACTAAAATATATCATGAAACCTTTAGGGGCCTGCAGTGTATAAATACTGTAGTGTTAAACCTTTATGAGTGTAGAAGGTAGGATCAAGCTGCCCTAACAGGATCAGATCATTCCCCACCTACCTCATAGATCGTGTTATGCGTCAGGTTAAACTGATCTGATCATAGCTCTGTGGTTAGGTTCCAATTCCAACCCACACTATCCAGCCTGACAAAAGAGTTCTGAGATGAGTAATTATAATCTGATCCTAGATCTGTGGTTAGGTAGCAACTCCTACCGTCTAAATCAACATCCCCCAACAGTTCTGAGATCAGTGATTTCGCCTTAGTTTAGCGACTTCTCATAGATGAACCTCTTCCTGTTATCATCGATCCAGTCGTTGAAGGAGGACACTCTGGTGAACACAGAGGGTTTCTTGTCCTTGATACAGCCGAAGGCGCCGAAGCTGACGATGCCGTGGACCTCCCAAGGGTCTGAGGCTGAGGGTTGGCAGGCGAAGGGGCCACCTGAGTCACCCTGCAGAGGAGGAGAGGAGAGAGGATGAGGAGAGGAGCGAGGGATGAGGAGAAAGGAGAGTGAACATTTTAATGTAATTATAGATGACAACTAAAATATTAAGAGGATTGAACCAGCAACTGTCCCAAAAGACTTGGATTACTTTTATCGACATAGTCTTGCAAAGAACATAATCGCTAGTGAGTTATTTTCAGACATTAATTCACATCATAGGATAGGAAGCACACGTACTCAACGTACTCAGGGTACTTAGGCTATACGGTAACAAAACACTTTACAGAGGGAAAGAACAACACAGAGTAGCACAAGAGCTGCTGGGTAAAATACATAGCAGCACGTGGCGGTCAAAGACTCACACTGCTGTCATTCATATGGACCTCATTATGACAGACAACTATGTAGTTCCTATGCTCTTTGTCCTCTGTCCCACCACAACAACAAACTAATTAAACCATTATCAAGGCTGACTGATCACAAACAAGTGCTATGTGCTGTGTTAAATAATGCATTCCAATCAGGAGAAACCACTGGACTGTATTATCCTTGTGTAATATAATAACAAGCCACTTGGTCTCGGTAGAAGCCAAGCCCCATAACCTACCGTTATCTACCCCAAAACTAAGCACTAAAGCTGGTTAGTTGGGTTGAACAACCAGGCTTTCTCCCCACCTCTCCTAGCGCAAAACGAGCCACTCTTTGGGTAATAGGTTGTACCACCAGGCTCTCTCCCTTCCTCCCCTTGCCCAAAACGAGGCACTGTAGCTGGGTAGGGGGTCCGTAGTCTACCTGGCAGGATGACTTGAGCTCGTCTGGAGACTCGTATCCGGCACAGATCATGGAAGGTCTCAGGTTGTCCCACCAGTAGGCTGGCTTACTGCAAGTGGCGAAGGGGACGATGGGCAGGGCTGCCTGGTTCAACTTCTCAGATACAACAGGGAAGAGGCTACCTGGAGAGAGAGAGATGGGAGGAAGGGGGAGGGCCGGCGTGCTAGGGGAGTGGCTAGATAGGCATGCCCATGTAATGTTCCCATGCAAATGTCTACAATGACCATTACAACTGCTGTCTAATTCAACATGATCACATGGTCGCCATGCTAGCTAGCTTCTTAGCTTGCAAGCCTCACTATCCTCATTGAACCCGTCGTGAATAGCCTTAACATATCACTCCTCCTTGTATCTCTATACATGACTGATCAATAATGGATATCCAGTATGTCTACTAGCTATGTTATAGTCCTATACTAGAGTAATCACTGAGAGTCAATGGGAGCTCAGATAGATACAACAGAACAGAAGATGTTAAAGTCAGATATAGCATTGTATGTTTGTGTCGCTGCCTTGTTACTGTGTGAGAGGTTGAGTGCTCTCTCTCTCTCTCTCTCTCTCTCTGGGGTCATCTGCTGCAATGCTGAGTTGATTCAGACTCTATACGTGGTGTCAATACTGTGTTGAGTTGATTCAGACTCTATACGTGGTGTCAATACTGTGTTGAGTTGATTCAGACTCTATACGTGGTGTCAGTGCTGTGCTGAGTTGATTCAGACTCTATACGTGGTGTCAGTGCTGTGCTGAGTTGATTCAGACTCTATACGTGGTGTCAATATACTCTATACGTGGTGTCAATGCCGTGCTGAGTTGATTCAGACTCTATACGTGGTGTCAATGCCGTGCTGAGTTGATTCAGACTCTATACGTGGTGTCAATACTGTGCTGAGTTGATTCAGACTCTATACGTGGTGTCAGTGCTGTGCTGAGTTGATTCAGACTCTATACATGGTGTCAATATACTCTATGCGTGGTGTCAATACCGTGCTGAGTTGATTCAGACTATACGTGGTGTCAATGCTGTGCTGAGTTGATTCAGACTCTATACGTGGTGTCAATACCGTGCTGAGTTGATTCAGACTCTATACGTGGTGTCAATACCGTGCTGAGTTGATTCAGACTATACGTGGTGTCAATACTGTGCTGAGTTGATTCAGACTATACGTGGTGTCAATACCGTGCTGAGCTAATTCAGACTCTATACGTGGTGTCAATACCGTGCTGAGCTGATTCAGACTCTATACGTGGTGTCAATACCGTGCTGAGCTGATTCAGACTCTATATGTGGTGTCAGTGCTGTGCTGAGTTGATTCAGACTCTATATGTGGTGTCAGTGCTGTGCCACCTGGCTTCATGAGAACTTTATCAGCCCTGAAAAGAACATGACCCAGCCAGCCAGCCAACACCAGGCTTTGCGTTAATATTGTAGCCTGCTTATAATCCCTCCTAGGAGAGGAAAGCCCTGTCAGTCAAGTGTCAAGTAGAGTGGGAGCTGGGTGAGATGGGTGGAGCTATCACTGTCAGTTTGAGGAGAGGTTCTTTGGGGCTGATGTTGTTATAGCATCATAAAATAGTTAAAAGTTTAGTCTCAGCAGAGGTAGCTGTTGCTATGCAATATGTGCCGTGTTGTTAAAGGTGTATTTAAATGGTGTATTTTCAAATGTGTATTTGAAGTGGTGTGTCATGTATCTGAATTGCAAGGGTGTGTGTCTGTGTGTGTGCACCTACGAGTGTGCCTATTGATAAACTACTATTCCTAAAAACCATAAAAAACATACCTTTCTCGTCGCCCCACTCCGTGACGTAGCAGGATTTCCCAGCAGGCATCAGGGCGCCGAGCGCCGGCAGACACACGGGACTAATCTCCCTGGTCATGTTGACTGCAGAGCTCAAATGCACCAGGGTGATGTCGTTAGTGATGTCCGAAGCCCTTGTGCCTGATGATGCTGTCCACCCGGAGTCAAAGAAATCGAATCAAATTAAACTTTATTTAAAAAAAAAAAAATCACAACCTACTATACAGTAAAACAATAAAAATGAAGGAGATAAAAAAACAATCAATGACAATACAGAGAGAGAGACATCATATTACAAGTTATACTTAGATATTACATGCTCTTATATCTCAATAAATAAATATTAAAATGCTGTTCACCTTGTAGCAGGCCTCATGGGAAGGGAGGTCCCGGGACAAGTTCATGTGGTGTTTACCCAGACACATGCGCCAATAGGTGGGGTTACCCAGAGGCCTGGATGGGGTTGGGGGAGAAGGGATTTTTACATTTACATTACATTTACAAAAAAATGAAACCCCACCTCTTTAAGGAATACCTGGGATAGGATAAAGTAATCCTTCTAACCCCCCCCCTTAAAAGATTTAGATGCACTATTGTAAAGTGGTTGTTCCACTGGATATCATAAGGTGAATGCACCAATTTGTAAGTCGCTCTGGATAAGAGCGTCTGCTAAATGACTTAAATGTAAATGGATTTTTAGTTAAGGTTAGAAAGTTAAAGGGAGTTTCTATTATTACTTGTTACTCACATTTAGGGATTGGATAGAATAATGTGTTAATGTGAGGTTTGTGTGTGTGTGTGTGTGTGTGCGAGTGTGTGTGTGTGTGTGTGTGTGTGTGTGTGTGTGTGTGTGTGCGAGTGTATGTGCGAGTGTGTGTGTGTTTACGCCATGAAGCAGTGAGCGGCCGTCAGGACCCATTCCTTGTGGATCAGGGAGCCTCCACAGCCATGCATGTAGGGGATGGGATTGAACGGACTGGCCTGTAGAGAGAGAGATTCATCAACATACATGATTACACGCACACACACAAACATGTAGGCACTAGTAGCAAATAAATCCTCCACATACACGCTAGTACACACACACACACACTAACCCAGGCCTTACCTGCATGGAGATTTGCCAGGGCCAGGAGAGGGGCACAGCCTCTACCCCGTTGACCACTCTCAAGGTGGCACTACTGGGGGGTACAGCAGGGCTGCCACACGTCTCAGGCCAGCCTATAGGAAGAAGAGAGACAGGTCAATATACAGTTAATAAAAAGGTACTCATGAAAGTCTTTTCAAAGTGTCAGTCAGTGGGAAATGTCACCTTGCTGTTGGAAAGGGATAGCCACTTATAACTGAAGTCTGGTTGAGCTGGCAAAGCTCCAATTGATCTACCTAGAGACAATGCCTCTGTAGTAAAAATAGCAGTTGTCCAGATGAACTTCTCATGAGAAGGTAGAAGTTGGCCATTTTTATTTAATTTAATCTTTCTTTTGACAGGGAGTCATGCTGAGACCAAGGTCACTTTTACAGATGAGCCCTGTATACACATCAATACACATATCAATATTCACATCAATACACGAAAAGCAAAACACAATCATAGAAAAACACATTCTCAGTAAAATGGTCCTCAATCTGCATTTGGCACAGATCTAAGGTCAGATATTTTTATTCCCCCTAATGGTTCATGTTAGGATTTGTGTCAGGGTAATCTGATCCTCGATCTGTGGTTAACCAGTGGTTGTACTTACTGATAGTGATGTTGTCCCATGGGTTAGCAGGAGGGGGAGGCAGAGTGGGGAACACGTTGGGTTCAGTGGTCCAGTAACCATGGAAACCCTTCTCCACATTGGCTTGGTTGCTGAGGAAATGGACCACAGCCGTGTTGCCGACGACAGTAACCTCAGGGGGCGGGGCAAAGCCACAGAAGCGATCTGCACAGGTAACAAATCACAAATAAGAAAAGTATTATCGAAGTAATGTAGATTTACCACGTGTACTGTACTTAGTTACATTGATCAAAGTAATGCACCCTTGAAAAAATTACAATTTGTAACTTGAATCCACAGCAGTTTGCAGAAATCCAACAAAATATCCTCTATGAATTCTATTTCAATGGCGTCGCTATAGTGTTATCGCTATGGTACCAACCTTGTGAGGTCAACCCTGCTCCACTGTACATCTCCACGTAGTCCACACACTGTCCCAGCTGGTTCACGGCCTGCACCTCAAAATGGGTGAAGACAATATGGATGTTCTTAGCTGAGGGGATGGAGATACGCCAGGTACACACAGCCTGGTCTAGGTAGTTGTTAGGCCAGTTAGGAGAGGTGAGCTCTCCCTGCTCACTGCTGAAGACACCTCCACATGAAGCTGTAGGGGGAAGTGGGAGAGAGGAGGGTGGGGAGAGTCTGTGTGTAAAGACTTTGTGTAAATCCATAAGAATGTTAGGCTTAGTGGTGAAACTGAAGGTGCGCCTAAGCAATGATCTGAAGTCAGATATGTATTCCGCCATGGCCCATATGGTGAATGTTCACATTAGGAGGGTTGCTAAAGGTGCTGATCCGAGAACTGTGCTTAGAGGCTTCTTCCACAAGGAACGTCTGTCCATTCACCCAGCTCCACTCACCCAGGCTGGGGTCCACAGCCTTCCAGGAGGCCCTGAAGCCCAGCTCCACTCACCCTGTCTGGGGTCCACAGCCTTCCAGGAGGCCCTGAAGCCCAGCTCCACTCACCCTGGCTGGGGTCCACAGCCTTCCAGGAGGCCCTGAAGCCCAGCTCCACTCACCCTGGCTGGGGTCCACAGCCTTCCAGGAGGCCCTGAAGCCGGTGTCCACCACCTTGTTGTTGGAGGTGAAATAGAGGCTCAGTCTATCACCGATACTCACTAGGTCCTGAGGGGGAATGTGACTGCAGTAGGCACCTACAAAGGAGACATAAGGAGGTTATAAGGTGACATACTGAGGTTATAAGGTGACGTGGTGAGGTTATAAAGATACATTAAGGGGTCATAAGGAGGCATGCAGGGCATCACTTAATTGGCCTCCTCTCCTTCATATGTACTGACAGGATTGATAGAGAGAAGCAAGATCTTTCTTTCTTCTGATACGAGACAAATCAAGGGTTTCAAAGGCTAATCAAACATTGCTGGCTGAATCTTTTTGTGCAAACAGTCTCCTGGGCCTTAATCTACAACTGTCATTATGATAACGACAGTAATCTGTCTACTGTGATTAATGATATTCAACTACCCTATTATCAAGTCCATCAATATGTGTCCTGGCTGACAAAGCTTATCAGTTGTTGAAGAGACAAGAGCATTCTCTGTTACAGCTTTCTTGTCAGTGTTTCATCTTGCCTTCCAGTCAGTTGTACGGCTGCCAGAGCAAACAACTTGACTCTGACATGTCATTTACTCTTAATCATATTGGAAAGTAATGACATTGACGTGTTTGAGGTGAGACACAATAAAGCACACAGTAATCTCATTTATCAGACACAATAAAGCACACAGTAATCTCATTTATCAGACACAATAAAGCACACAGTAATCTCATTTATCAGACACAATAAAGCACACAGTAATCTCATTTATCAGACACAATAAAGCACACAGTAATCTCATTTATCAGACACAATAAAGCACACAGTAATCTCATTTATCAGACACAATAAAGCACACAGTAATCTCATTTATCAGACACAATAAAGCACACAGTAATCTCATTTATCAGACACAATAAAGCACACAGTAATCTCATTTATCAGACACAATAAAGCACACAGTAATCTCATTTATCAGACACAATAAAGCACACAGTAATCTCATTTATCAGACACAATAAAGCACACAGTAATCTCATTTATCAGACACAATAAAGCACACAGTAATCTCATTTATCAGACACAATAAAGCACACAGTAATCTCATTTATCAGACACAAGTGACCCTGCAAATGAATCGTCAGACAGGGTGTGTGTGTGTGCTCACGCAAGCCACATACATACGCACACACCCCATATCACCTACCCCCCCCTCCTCCCACACACACCAAAGACCCTTACATACGGCTGTACTACCTATGCTGGCTAAGCTGTCGTTGATGGTGACCTTGTCGTTGAGACACAGCCGGGTGTCCTCCAGGGAGAAGTTGTGGAAGTGCAGGTGGACCAGTTTACCGTCGGGCACCTTGATGTGCCACTGGCAGTGGGCGCCGTTACTGTAGCTGCCCGGGTGCCCCATGCTGGACAACACGCCACTCTCGCCAGTCATGTCCTTTGGCCCGCCGCAGCCAGATGCTACAAAGAGAGGAGGAAAGGGGATGGGGAGTAAGTTGAAGGGAGGACAGAAGGAGAGATGAGGAGGGAGAACAAGAAGGGACAAAGAGAGAAAGAGGGGGGTCGGAAAGAGAGGGAAAGAGAGAGAGAGAAAGGAGCAGAAAAAAAAGATGTCACGCCACTACAAATCAACCAAAAAGCTTGATATTAGAAACCGATTTAGACCGGTTGGAACCAGTTCTCGAGTGGCGGAGCGGTCAAAGGCACTGTATCTCAGTGCTAGAGGTGTCACTACAGAGCCTGGTTCGATTCCAGGCTGTATCACAACCGACCATGATTGGGAGTCCCATAGGGCGGCGCACAATTGGCCAATCGTCGTCCGGGTTAGGGTTTGGCTGGGGTAGGATGTCATTGTAAATAAGAATTTGTACTTAACTGAGTTGCCTAGTTAAATAAAGGTTCAATAAAATAAATAACCTACTGTGCTAGTTGTACATGTCCCTGCGGATGACATTCTCCATCCAGGGGATGACATTCTCCATCCAGGGGATGACATTCTCCATCCAGGGGATGACATTCTCCATCCAGGGGATGACATTCTCCATCCAGGGGATGACATTCTCCATCCAGGGGATCCAGGGGATGACATTCTCCATCCAGGGGATCCAGGGGATGACATTCTCCATCCAGGGGATGACATTCTCCATCCAGAGAATGACATTCTCCATCCAGGGGATGACATTCTCCATCCAGGGGATGACATTCTCCATCCAGGGGATGACATTCTCCATCCAGGGGATGACATTCTCCATCCAGGGGATGACATTCTCCATCCAGGGGATGACATTCTACATCCAGGGGATGACATTCTCAATCCAGGGGATGACATTCTCCATCCAGGGGATGACATTCTCCATCCAGGGGATGACATTCTCCATCCAGGGGATGACATTCTACATCCAGGGGATGACATTCTACACCCAGGGGATGACATTCTCAATCCAGGGGATGACATTCTCCATCCAGAGAATGACATTCTCCATCCAGGGGATGACATTCTCCATCCAGGGGATGACATTCTCCATCCAGGGGATGACATTCTCCATCCAGGGGATGACATTCTCCATCCAGGGGATGTAGGCCGAATCACGGGTGAACACAGAGGGTTTCTTGTCCATGATGCAGCCGTTGGGATCAAAGCTGGTGATGCTGTGCACCTCCCAGGGAGAGTTGGGAGAGTCCTGGCACACCAGGGGACCGCCCGAATCCCCCTGTCACATGACGAGGGTCAATAGCACTTCATATTGATGACATCATCAACACAACCATGACATCATTAATCAAATAGGTTTTTTTGTATCATGTAATCACTGCATAAGTCAATGGATAATTTTTTGCATTATACAGTATAATACTATGCGGGTATATATCCCACTTGAGTACCTGACAGACAGACTTGAGCTCGTCAGGCAAGGTGTAGCCCATGCAGATCATGGAGGTCTTGACCTTGAACCACCAGTAGTCCATCTTCTTACATGTGTTGAAGGGCACCACCGGCAGGGACACCTGGTTCAGGGTCTCAGCCACTTTGGCATTCATGGAATCACCTGCTTAAAAAAGATAGAACCGGTTCATTTATTGTTTGGTCCTCAGATACTTTGGTATTCATGGCATCGCCTGATTAAAAATAAATGAGTTGCTCCAGTTAATTTATTGTTATCAACTGATAGTGCTTGACATTTATTTTAGCCTAATCCTTTTTAGAAGCTTTTTCATAGAAAACTAAGGCTGTGTTTACACAGGCAGCCCAATTGCAATCTTTTTTTCACTAGTTGGTATCAGATCAGCTCTGAAAAAGATCTGATTTGAAAAGATCTGATGTGATTGGTCAAAAGACCAATTAGTGAACCAAAAAAATATCAGAATTGGGCTGCCTGTGTGAACGCAGCCAAAGAAGTGTGCAGAGAGATCAAGGTTGAAATTCAGTGGATGTATTTTCAATTGTTAACCAACAGAGGGGGTGAAAGCACTGGAAGAACTGGAACCAGGTTTGGCAGTATGGAAATAGGAAAACTGGTCAAGGAATTAATTATGGTGGTTGGATTTATTGTTGTATTTTGTTGTAGCTTGTACGTGCTTGTATATATTTGTGGAAGGAAAGAGTCATATGTTTTTTTCTGATAGGATTGTGACCTAATTTTCCTATCTCGCTCTGACTGTATCCCACTTATCTGCACAATGCATATTGTAGCACCCTTAACCCAACCCTAGCAACCTCGTCAAGAGATTTGGATCACTTTGCATAAGGTGTTGGGTTGATAGGCGCTGGTCTGGGCTACCCCTCCAATTGGCTCCAATATCATGGTGTCCTCCAATAGGAGTCACAATAAATGGCAGACATCACAAAACATCTCAAGCCCTCTCTAGTCTTCATCTCCACAGCCGGTGGCATAACATTGATTGTATCTGCACTACACAATGCCTACATCCCAAATGGCACCCTATTCCCTATGCAGTGTGCTACTTTTGACCAGGGCCCATAGGGCTCTATACAGGGAATAGGGAGGAATTTGGGACATATACAATTCCTCATATGAGACAAAAGAGGTCACAGCAAATCGTGGACGTCCCAAAGCCCCACAACTCCTCACCAGTCTCATCTCCCCATCCAGTGGCGTAACACTACTTGCCCCCCTCCAGGACCTCCTCCAGGAAGGGCAGGCAGGAGTAGGAGATCTGATCGCTGGGGGTCACTTCCCCACCCAGCCTGACGAGGGCGATGTCGAACTCCACCGTGGGCAACGTAGGGTACTTGAAGCCCTCGTGGCGGTAGATGCCCATCACGCCGAAGCAGCGCTCTGTGTCTTCTGTGAACGTCAGGTTGTGTTTACCCAGGCACATTTTCCAGCGCTGGAGCTCGTCAGCGTACCTGGAGAGAGTCACATATCATATATATCCTAATGTTTTGTACACTCATACAGACATCCTCCTTAACACAACCACCTATAACTACATCATAGAAATGTTATGATTTGACTTGGGGATATACCCTTTAAAGGATCTATTTCTATGTACAAAACCAACCACCAACTGACAGAAAAACCTACAGTGTACAGAGTTTGCTGGCAGTAGCAGCATACCATCAATTCCTATCTATCAGCATGGTTCTCTGTGACAGGGCAGAATTAACTCTGTGGGTCATTATACACAGTTGGAGACATTCATTGGACTAACAAGACCCAGCACCAGCCCTGTAACAAGCCTTAGATAAGGAACTAGGTAATGGTTGTGACAGACAGAGGCATAGGCGTCCCAAAGAACTGCCTGTTTGCATTAAGATAATAGGCTCCAGACACAGGGAGGGACACTTTCTCAACTTTCAAGGTCTAAAAATACTTTTCTGTTTTGTTTACTTAACAAGACACAGAACAATATTACGTAATGTCAGCTCAGTGGAGTAAAGTACTTATGCAAAAATACTTTCACATCCCAAGTACTACTTAAGTAGTTTTTTGGGGTAGCTGTACCTTTCTTTACTATTTTTTTGGACAACTTTTAGTTTTACTCCACTACATTCCTAAAGAAAATAATGTACTTTTTAATCCATACATTTTCCCTCACACCCAAAAGTACTTGTTACATTCCGAATGCTTAGCAGCAGGGGCGAACATTTTCCAATTCAAGGTCATCCCTACTGCCTCTTATCTGGCAGACTCACTAAACACAAATGATCCGTTTGTAAATTATGTCAGCAAGAAAATCGTGCTGTCTGGTTTGCTTAATATTAGGAATGTAAAAGTATTTATACTTTTACTTTTTCTTTTGATACTTAAATATATTTTAGCAATTACATTTGATACTTAAGTATATTTAAAACCAATTTTGTAACTCTGTGTTTTTGTATGTTGTCGAACTGCTTTGCTTTATCTTGGCCAGGTCGCAATTGTAAATGAGAACTTGTTCTCAACTTGCCTACCTGGTTAAATAAAGGTGAAATAAATAAAAATGTTAAAAAAGTAATATTTTACTGGGTGACTTTCACTTTTACTTGAGTAATTTTCTATTAAGTTATCTTTACTTTTACTCAAGTATGACAATTGGGTACTTTTCACAACAGTGTGTCAGCTCAATCAAATGTAAAAGGTACATTTTAAAATCTCAAAAGGTAAAAATGTATGCCAAAATCGTCTTGTTTTGTGCACACTATAGGGACATGCTGGCCTACATGTACGGTGATATGTACCTGTGACACAGTTGAGGGGAGTGCACATTTATAGGAATAGAATTACCGCCCAACACGGAATGGACCGTTGACTTGAATGGGAATGTCTGTTGTAGTAATTCTGTCTCTGTGTCTACGTCCCAAATGGCACCCTTTTCCCTATATACTTCACTACTTTTGACCAGGGACTATGCATCTCAAATGGCACCCTATTTCCTATAGGTCCTGGTCAAAAGTTGTGCCCTAAATAGGGTGCCATTTGGGACTCATCCTCTAGTTCATTCACCGTATGAAGCAATGGGCAGCTGTCATGACCCAGTTCTTATGGATGAGAGTTCCTCCGCAGGTGTGGAAGAACTTGGGCATCCCCTAACTGCTAGGCCAAACCTGGGAAAATAAAACATCAGCTTTTAAAGTGATAGATCACCCAAATTATTCAATGACATGTTGGTTTCCTTAGCCTGTAAGCAGTCTATGGACAAGGTAAGACAGCAATCCATGCTATGGGCCGTGTCCCTAGACTGCTCTCAGGGCAAGGAAACCAATATGTAATTTTGTAATTTGTTTGAACTATTCCTTCAATTGTGAGCCAGTCGTGCCTATTTGTCTTCTAAAGGCCAAACCTGTGAGACAGAGAGTACGCAAACACACAACCACACAAACAAGCATAGCGTACAAGCATAGCGTACAAGCATAGCGTACGACGATGCCTCTGATATAATCAAAGTTGATTTAAATAATGATGAGGTTGAGCTGAAGGGACTCATCTCATTAAGTTTTATTAGCAGTGTGTGTGTGTGTGCAGTCTCAGGGTGTGTGTGTAATCCGATCCATGTAATGATGATGTCAATTAACAAACATGTCCCAACTGAAAGAAGTCTTGCCCCTGGGGCTAGTGTAGCTGCATCACGATAACAGAGAATCTCATTCAAAACCTATTGGTGATATTGCCCCTGAGAGATGAGATGTTGAGTAAATGAATTCACTTGTTATTGTAAAATAGTTGACACATTTGTGATGTTCCCTGATGGATGATCACGTGACTTGGTTCTGGGTATATGCCTAAGACATGTTGGCAACCAGGCAGCCATTTTGGATATGATTCTAGAATAACAGTGTTTGATGGATCTAAATGATCCTAAATAGAGTTTAGACAGACAGTGTCTCACCTGCATGGACACCTGCCAGGGCCAGGAGTGGGGGTTGGCTGGCTCTCCATTGACGATGCGGGTGTGGATGGTGGGGGGAATGGTGGGTTTGCCACACGTGGTTGGCCATTCTAGAGAAAGGACAGAACAGTTGTCATCTTATCTGACATCAGTGATAAGACTTCAGGGTTATTGTTTTGATAGCAGTAAGAATTTTTCCCACAGTCATCCCCCCTCTCCTCTCCTCTCCTCTCCTCTCCTCTCCTCTCCTCTCCTCTCCTCTCCTCTCCTCTCCTCTCCTCTCCCCTCCCCTCCTCTCCCTCTCCTCTCCCCTCCCCTCCCCTCCTCTCGGCTGTGCCCGACCAGAAACCCCCCCGAGGCAGCACGATGCACAGTCCATCTGTAAATCTCGATTTCAGCAATTGGCTTGGCAGGGGCCCGGCCACCTGGGGCCCATCAAAGGGTAAAGAATAGGGCAAAGGGTAAGAGACAACCAGAAGGCAACTGCTGCACTAAGGGCACTTCATACTACACTGTCTGCATCCTAAAATGGCACCCTATTCCCTGTACAGATAATAGTATATTCATTTTGACTGGAACCCTATTGGGCTCTGGTCAAAAGCAATGCACTATAGAGAATAGGGTGCCAGTTGGAACGTACTACGGTGTTTACAGATCCACCAAATAATCTAGTTTTACTACACATCTGGGCACGGAGAATTGAACCAAATGGATGAGCAGAAAAAAGACAGGATTCTACTGTGATCTACAGACTGATCAGCTGAAATAAAGCCAGGAGTCTACTGTATCCTACAGACAGATCAGCTGAAATAAAGCCAGGATTCTACTGTACTCTACAGACTGGCCACCTGAAGGGCTTTTGGGGGGCGTTACATGGTCTTAGGGTCGTTGTCCTGTTGGAGGGTGAATGTTCGCCCCAGTTTTCATCAAGGATCTCTCTGTACTTTAATCCGTTCATCTTTTCCTCAATCCTGACTAGTCTCCCAGTCCCTGCCGCTAAAAAACATCCCCACAGCATGATGCTGCCACCACCATGCTTCACCGTAGGGATGGTGCAAGATTTCCTCCAGACGTGACGCTTGGCATTCAGGCCAAAGAGTTCAATCTTGGTTTCATCAGACCAGAGAATCTTGTTTCTCATGGTCTGAGAGTCTTTAGATGACTTTGGGAAAACTCCAAGCGGGCTGTCATGTGCCTTTCACTGAGAAGTGGCTTCCGTCTGGGCTCTCTACCATGAAAGCCTGATTGGTGGAGTGCTGCAGAGATGGTTGTCCTTCTGGAAGGTTCTCTCATCTCCATAGAGGAACTCTGTAGCTCTGTCAGAGTGACCATCGGCTTCTTGGTCACCTCCCTGACCAAGGCCCTTCTCCCCCGATTGCTCAGTTTGGCCGGGCAGCCAGCTCTAGGAAGAGTCTTGGTGGTTCCAAACTTCTTCCATTTAAGAATGATGAGGCCACTGTGTTCTTAGGGACCTTCAAAGCTGCAGAAATGTTTTGGTACCCTTCCCCAGAGCTGAGCCTCAATAAAAACCTGTCTCGGCGCTCTACGGATAATTCCTTTGACCTCATGGCTTAGTTTCTCTGACATGCACTGTCAACTGTGGGACCATATAAACAGGTGTGTGCCTTTCCAAATCATGTCCAATCAATTGATTTTTACCACAGGTGAACTCCAAATCAAGTTGTAGAAACATCTCAAGGATGATCAATGGAAACATGATGCACCTGAGCTCAATTTTGAGTCTCATAGCAAAGAGTTTATTTCTAATTTTATACATTTGCAAAAATTTTCACTTTGTCATTATGGGGTATTGTGTGTAGATTGCTGAGGATTGTTTTTTTTGTTTTTTTTTTTACATTTAATCAATTTTAGAACAGGGCTGTAACGTAGCAACATGCTGAAAAAGTAAAGGGATCTGAATACTTTCCAAAGGCACTGTATACACCTACAGTGATGTTGTCCCAGGGTTTGGGCTGTATAGGGGGCTCAGTGGGTAGAGGCTGGGTGGTGTCTGTAGTCCAGCAGGCCCTGAAACCTTTAGCCTCCATGAAGAAGTCAGTATAGAAACGCATCACTAACTTGTTGCCCTTAGTTGTGATGGTGGCTGGGAGTCGGTCACCACACCAAGGACCTGGTAAGTAAAAACAACAACACCAAAAATCACTTGCAAGTCAGTTGAGCTGCTTCTGTAACACTACTAGTGCTGCTGCAACCAGTGCTGCAACCAGTGCTGCTACCAGTGCTGCTACCAGTGCTGCTACCAGTGCTGCTACCAGTGCTGCTACCAGTGCTGCTACCAGTGCTGCTACCAGTGCTACAGATGTAGGATCTTAATTTGTGTCAGAAGGTGGGTGTAGCTGGTGCATAAAGTCAGGCGCAGGAGAGCAGAATGAGTGAGCAACGTACTTTACTCAAAATAAAAGGCACAAGGTAACAATACACTTGACCAACAATAAACGGTAATCAATTACGCACGGGTGAAAACAGCACCCGTCGAAAACCAGCCATAATGTACCGAATGAACATAGAAACCATCACGCACAGAAACATGGGGGAAACAGAGGGTTAAATACATGAACATGTAATTGGGGAATGAAAACCAGGTGTGTAGAAAACAAAGACAAAACAAATGGAAAATGAAAGGTGGATCGGCGATGTTGCGCTCGTCTTTTGAATGAGGAGACCAAGGTGCAGCGTGGTAGGCGTACATCATTTCCTTTAATAATGAACACCAACAAAACATGAAAATGCAAAAACCGACCGTAACGTTCTGCAGGGCTAGACAGCACAAAAACAAGATCCCACAATCTCAGGTGGGAAAAAGGGCTGCCTAAGTATGATCCCCAATCAGAGACAACAATAAACAGCTGCCTCTGATTGGGAACCATACTAGGCCAACAAAGAAATATAAACATGGATTTGCCCACCCAAGTCACACCCTGACCTAACCAAATAGAGAATAAAACAGACTCTCTAAGGTCAGGGCGTGACAGGCGATGGCTAGAAGACCGGTGACGTCGACCGCCGAATGCCGCCCGAACAAGGAGAGGGACCGACTTCGGCGGAAGTCGTGTCAATTTCATCACCCTATTCCAGGAAAAATTTATTTGAGCTGTATTTGGAGATTTAAAAAGGCTTCGGAAGTTTGTTATTTCCCATTTGAAATTTCAGACTTCATTTTCCCATATGGAAAATGTATCAACCCCTACAAAATATACATTCATTATAATCCACATAATAATTCACATTTCCTATTGCTGCAGGATTATTTTCTTGCTATAGCAATCAAATTAAGCAATCAAATTAAGATTCTACATCTGTATTACTACTGCTTCTTCTACTACTGCAACTACTACTAATACTACTAGTGCTGCTAGTGCTACTAATACTACTACTACTCTGTAACTTATCATTTTATTTATAAATAACCTTTCATAAAATTGGGTAACAATGTGCTGATGGTACACTAGCTGCAGCACCATTCAATCAACATTCAATCAAATGTTTAAAATCACCATATTTTGTACTCACCGTGTTTTGTACTCTCAGCTCCGTCATTATAGATGTCGTATGCCACCATGTTATCCAAGCATTTGGAAGTGAAAATGTCCTTGGCTTCCACGTCGAAGTGGGTGAACGTCAGGGTTATGGTCTTCCCTTTGGGTACCTCCACACTCCACATGCACTCGCTGGCCGCCTTGTAGTTCATAGGCCAGTTCTGAGACTTAATAACCCCTTTTAACTCATGGGAGGCCCCTCTGCATTCCTGGATTGCTGTGGAATGAAGGTGGGGGTTAGTGTGTGTACATACTGTATGCATGCGTGTGTGTGTGTGTGTGTGTGTGTGTGTGTGTGTGTGTGTGTGTGTGTGTGTGTGTGTGTGTGCGTGTGTATGTCCATTCATGGTTCAGTGCGTGTGTGTGTAAGTGCATGCATCAGGGGCGGAAATCCCGGGGGGGGGACGGGGGGGACACGACCCCCCCGTCCTGGGAAAAATATGATTTGTCCCCCCAATATATCACTGAAACATAACTATGTAATTTAAATAATATTAATAATACGCAATGAAAGCAATTGTGCTGATTATAGACACTTAATAGCGCGTTTTTAAGTTACAAAAGATTGCGACCCCCCCCACCCTTTTCCTCACAATGGTTTGATCCACTGGCATGATAACAGAGGGGTCGTGTCTACTGTCTGAAAGGCACTCAATGAACGTAACTGACGTAAAGTTAATCCAGTCAATCGCGCACACACACTAGCTGAATATGCAGAGCTAGCGCGCAAATATTAACTATTAAGCTAGCTAGTACCTATTCCATTTATGTGGCCTCGTCAAAGATGGAATCTTTGCTATCGTCAATTTATTCCGAGATCAGCATGCAGATGATGTAAGTTAGTGCTTCAAAGTCCCTGTGATAAGGTTAGCGATAAACTGAAGTCTAAACTGAACAGAACTACACTCTTCTTCTACCATTGTCTTCTACCATAGCCTTCCCTGTAGCTCAGTTGGTAGAGCATGGTGTTTGCAACACCAGGGTTGTGGGTTCGATTCCCACGGGGGGCCAGCACAGGAAAAAAAAAAAAAAAAAAAAATTTATGAAATGTATGCATTCACTACTGTAAGTCGCTCTGGATAAGAGCGTCTGCTAAATGACTAAAATGTAAAAATGTAAAAATGTCTTAAATATATTTAATGGTCTCGTTTCAAAAGCTAAATTGTCGCAAGGGAACTTTTATTTATTTATTTTATTTAACCCGGGTAGCAAAGATTATAGCAAACACCACTGAAACGGAATTGGTGCTCGCTAGCTTTGCAAATTCAGCTATTGTTGGAAGCCCGCCAATATGAAACAAACTATTAAAATTACAAAAGGTTGCAGCATATGTTGTGTAAATGGTGAACTCATACAGCTGTCAACTCTTGTCATTTTAATCCGTTTCACATTTGCTAGCTACCTTTTAGATTGAAGCCCAAATACAATGATAAAAGATAAGATGATAGAAGCCCATCTCCAATGTAAATAACCTACACACTGTGTGTGTGTGTAGCCAGCCAGCCAGGTAGAAAAATGGCAGAAAAATAAAAGACGGACATCAGAGTATTTTTCAGTACACCAAAACGCAAAGTAAGAACCCTAGTAGCCTAATATCTCAAAGACTAGTTGATAAAATGTTCATAAGAAAGAAATTCAATTCTAATGGAAATGTTTCACAATGATGTCATTAGGCAGAGCAGGCAACAGATGGCACACAGACAGCAGAGTTGGAGACAGATATGCAGGGACAGACTGGCAGAGACGGAGTCTCAGGTAAGTTTGTTGAGTCTTTGTTTGGCAACATTATGAAAGGTTCTCAATTTTTTTTACTTGTAAAATAGGAACATAATTGGAAAATGCCATGCATACCCCCACTCTCAACTTAAACTGGTGACTGAACTAAGATTTGTTAAAGGCATTAAAGGCAATGGTATTGCTGTTGTGAGTAGTTGTGTAGTTTTGGGTACCGGTAGTTAGGAGTACGGGAAACACCTTATTTCTTTGGTTACTCAATATACATTTACCATATTACAATGTAGGCTATGTGTTACAGCACTACTTTTGGTGTCCCCCTCAGGAATTGCTCTTGAGAAAATGTCATGTAATTGTCCCCCCCAAAGTTGATATCAGATTTTCGCCCCTGGCATGCATGCGTCCTTGTGTGGGTGTGTGTGTGTCTGAATGATGATAGTGAGCAGACGGGAAATAAACAGATTAGAGTAGATGAGCTGCAGCCTCCTCAACATTAGCCAGAGAGCAGAGTAGAATTTACTAAGTAGTAAGCACAGTGTGTCACAGTGATAAACAGCCAGTGCAAGCCTATGCAATACACCCTAATGTAGCTGGTCGATCAGCCCTGGTATCTGGCTCTCCCTGTTTATTTAAAGATGGAGTGTATGTGTGTTTACTCAGATGGAGCGGGTCCGTGGAGTTTGTAACAGAAATAAACGTTTAATACATCCACTTTACATACATCTTGATGTCTCTTTAAATGTGGGCGTTGACGTCCAAAACTTTGGGTGTTGACATCCATAAACTGAAATCTCTGAACAACTCAAAAAACTGTAGTATAATGCCAAAAAAAAAACGCCAAGGTAAAACAGCAGTTGAAAACGTTAAAGCGACCACATCAGAACAAATTATTTAACAAAAAACAAATCCTCCTTCTGGCCTCCTCACCCCTTTCACAACTGAAATGTCAAGCCCTCTGATTGATCAATTCTAATCATGATCAAAGCATTTTCCCTCGTTTGACCAGTGTACTCTGACCTGTGCTTTCTCAGTACTTACCACTCATACTTCTCCTTCTATGACGTCGCTCCTGTCATAAATACGTCCTGGGGATCTAAAGTTCACTTTATGGCTGGTCATTATTAGAGAGTAGTGGAGCTGCCTCAGCGATATAAGGTGCCTCAGGTGTGTATGTGTGTGTGTGTGTGTGCGTACAGATTCACATGTGTGCACGTTTGCATGTGCATGCGCATGTGTGTGCATGTTCGTGTGCATGCCTGCCTGTGTGTGTGTGTGTGTGTGTGTGTGTGTGTGTGTGTGTGTGTGTGTGTGTGTGTGTGTGTGTGTGTGTGTGTGTGTGTGTGTGTGTGTGTGTGTGTGTGTGTGTGTGTGTGTGTGTGTGTGTGTGTGTATGTATTCGGAGAAAGCTGGGATTATTACCGGCAATGTCCTCAGGATACACGGCCTCCCACTTGGTGGAGAAGCCTCGGTCAGAGAGACGTGAGTCGGACAGGAAGCTCAGGGACATCTTGTTATTGGCACTGACCACCACAAGAGGAAGGACGTAGCCACAGTGTGTGCCTGGGATGGAGAAGGAACGGAAATTAGGAGTATTGGATTGGAGGAGAGGGAGAGAGAGCGAGACCTATTACTAATATAGAAACATAAGAGTAGTAACCAGAATTTCAAATACACAAAGGTTAATGTCCATGCATACCAATGTTGGTCTAGCAAAGATGTGGAATCATTAGACGTTCAATAGACATTACAGAGAACAGACAGATTTCTTATGAGGCACGGTCCTCTCATCGATAAAGAACATGTCAGTCATAATGTAAACATAACCTTGACAAATAAGACACATCAATCAAATGGTTTCACGTCACCAAAAGGTCTAAGGGTACAACATCTCAGAAAACATACTCCTCCGCTTTCAACGTTTACTACCATCTACGCTACCTCAGTAACTATAGATTTTTTAAATGGAGGAGATCAGAGTTCTGAAATGACAGCACCTCCTACAATGGAGGAGTCTGTATTTCTATTGCCCTTTGTCTGTGTGGCTGCCTGGTGTTTTGCTCCTGTACTTGTTAGGTTTAATGTGTGCTGTCAGGGGCCAACCATGCCCTCCTGCTGAGCCCTGCTCCCCCTGGCAGGGGGTCGCGCCTGTTCTGATAGTTAGAGCTCCGACAGAGACCTCTGGTGAGGAAGGAACTGACCGCTGGTCGGTCACACACACACACACACACACACACACACACACACACACACACACACACACACACACACGGAAGGAGAGTGAAAGATCTGTCATCCTAAATGTTTTGACATCAGCTTGAATACCACACTGAATAGGGTGTAGGGAGAAGTTGCACGAGACGTGAATCGTGGGTCAGTTAAAACATTTCCTCGCTAATGCTGAAGGTTAGGATTGGGGGAGGGAAAGCTGATCCTAGATCTGTACCTAGGGGAAACTTCACCCCAGAGCACTAAATAGCATTCTTTGGATGGTGTTAGGTTCCAAAATGCTGAGTTTATGACTTCAGCGTCTTCCAAGGGATGTGTCTTCTTTAACGCAGAAACAAAGATGTTTCCGCTCTCTCTTTCTGCCCCCCATTTTCTCTCAACTTCACACACACACACGCCGCAGGTGTTATTGTCTCCACTCTGCCTCTGCTCCGGAGTGTTGTGCTAGAGATAAAACTATCAGATTCCAGCTCTCTGATGTGAATAACAAGGAGGTCACATTTACAGTTCCCTAGCCTCGCTCCTTCTCTGGGGAGAGATCCTAATCAACAGCTTTACAGCCCTGAGGACAGGAGACAGGCACTGGCACACTCAGCAAACTAGCCTAGCTTGGTGCTTGGCGCTCTGTCCAGGAGTCAAAGTCCCCCCCCCTTTTCATTTCAAGCAACGGGGCACATTCTGCTCAGCATATGCTTATCTGCTGTCTCTTGCTACTTGATTTGTTTGTTGTGTGTGTGTGGGTGTGTGTGTGTGTGTGTGTGTGTGTGTGTGTGTGTCCCTCAGTCGACAAACAGCTCGTTTGGGAAATACGAGGGGGAGTGGGTCATAGTGTCTGTACTCTATGAAAAAGTGTCTGTACTCTATGACACCATTTGGGGCCATTTTGGATCTCCATAATAACACATGAACAAGGGATCCAGGTTGGGTGGACATACTGTAACTTACCAAGCGCCTGGAGGCTGTCAGAAACTACAAGCTTGTCTTCACCACACTGGCCCGCCTCTCCCGTGACGGACATGTCTGTGACGTGCAGTTTGACCTGGAAGCCTTTCGGAGCTGTGATGTTCCAGGAGCAGTGAAGATTCCCGGGATACGCATCTGGGAATCCCATAGAATGGATCTCTCCTTTACGGCCAAACAGCATTCCAACACCACCGCAGCCTGAGTCTGTAGCAGAGAACATGAAGCTTGGGTTAGTGATGAATGGACAAAGCTTAGGGCTATGGGAGACTCCCTCGACCACACACACACACAAAAACGACACACCCACCCTATTGTTTTAGCTGCATTCATTCTTATTTAAAGGACATCTCCACCCAAAAACGATATTTCGGTATTTGTTTAATTAGTCCATTGTTGACATAGTGCCAAAATGTTTTGCTTGTCAGCAATCAAGTTTTCAAGATATGTAACTTTCAAAACACAGAAATCATCCCCGTATGATGCATTTTGCATCATATGATGCTGCGTTTTGCTTCATATGATGGGATGATTTCTGTACTTTGAAAGTTACATATCTTGAAAACTTGATAGCTGACAAGCAAAACATTTTGGCACTATGTCAACAATAGACTAATGAAACAAATACCAAAAGATAGTTTGTGGGTGGAATTGTCCTTTAAGCTACCTGTCAGCCTCTTATCATTGTGTCTATGTTAGGAGAAAGGCAGCGATAACCATTATGCCAGCATATCACACTGGTGATTATTTACCAACAAACACTGCTCATCAATCAGCTGGTTCACAACATAGCCAACGATTTACAGCCGTTTTTATGCTGCGTCCCAAATGGCACCCTATTCACTATATACAGTAGTGCACTACTTTTGATAGGGCTCTGGTCAAAAGTAGTGCACTATATAGGGAATAGGGTGTCATTTGGGATGCACTGTTAGAGTATGGAAGTTGCTAGAGGCAAAGTTATGCCTGCTATGTATGCCTGCTGTGTGCAATGTGGACATAGTTTAGCAATTTATCTTGCTGATGAAATCAATCATTCTATATCATTTAAACAAATGAAAACTAGAAAAAGAGGCAAGTTTTGACAAAAATATTCTGGTGAGGAAGGTTTAACAACATCGATACTGTTGCTTCTGCAAGCCACTGAATTCTAATCAATTATACCACGGAGAGAGCTCACATATTTCAACTGGAGTCAAGAGGAGGAGGAAGGAGGGCTACTTGCAGAAAGTCAATACAGCTGTAACTGTGGCATACCAAGTACTTAGGTCTATATGAAAATCACAATTAGAAATACAGGCTAATTCCTAGAAGGGGCATATAACCTCTGAACGCGGCAATCTGACTGGTCCACTCATAGATATAGAACTGATATATTGTCTATGGGTACCCTCATAGATACAGAACTGATATATTGTCTATGGGTACACTCATAGATACAGAACTGATATATTGTCTATGGGTACACTCATAGATATAGAACTGATATATTGTCTATGGGTACACTCATAGATACAGAACTGATATATTGTCTATGGGTACACTCATAGATATAGAACTGATATATTGTCTATGGGTACACTCATAGATATAGAACTGATATATTGTCTATGGGTACACTCATAGATATAGAATTCTATGTTATTCTATGGTTTTCCCCGTAGTGTACTCACCGGTTATAGCTGGTGTTGTGGGCATCATGGTGGTAGGTTTGACCGTGGTCGGGATGAGGCTGGTCTTGGTGAATGTGGCACTGAAACCCTTGGAGGTGAGAGTGGCATCGGTTTTGAAACGCACCACCATCGTGTTGCCACTGGAATCCACGCGGCCTGGATTCTTACTACCACAGAATCGACCCTGTGAGAAAACAACATTTCACTGTTTAGAAACCCCTAAAGAGTTTGATTAGGCCACTAATCAAACTACAGTTAGTTATAATAACCCAAACTCCAATTTGTGGTACACTGATGTAAAACCTGGACAGGCCTTATGCACCACTTGAACTGACCAAACAGTGACACCAATTATTATTTGATTAATTCACACAAGTATTGTACAGGTCTCCGCATACATAGTAAGCTCAATAATAACTATAAATACAGCTATTTTGCATAATTTCTGTTTGTAGAGATTACATTTACATGCCAGTCTAATTTGAGAACCTCTCTCTATTTTTCCATCTTCCTACCCCAAACTTTTAATGAACATCATATCTTATTCATGCAGCCTGAAGTGAATTTGAGTGTTGCTGTATGCATAGTTGATTTCACTCCCCACAGCCTGTTTCAACTGCCAAGTGCTCCCGTTGCATGTCGATCAAGATACTATACCTCCTAAAACAAGTTCATTAGTAAAGTTGCTCAAATTGTGAGACTTAAGAATATATTGATTGTGGGTTTGGAGGACTGAAGATGTTGCACTTGTTGTCACAATCTCTGTTCTCATAATTGAAAATCCATGAACAAAAGTAGCCTATTTTAGAAAATGAATATTTGAGTGCTGTAACGTCTGTCTTCAGGTAGAGAGGACCAAGGCGCAGCGGGTTGCGTGCTCATCATTATATTTATTTTAAATAAATACTGTGAACTCAGAAAAACAACGACAGGAAACAGTTTAGCAGGCTATACACATAACAGCAGTGCTAAAGACAACTACCCACAATTAACAAACAAAACACATCCCTATATATAGGACTCTCAATCAAAGGCAACTACAACCACCTGCCTTCAATTGAGAGACCAACACCCAATTACTTAACATAGAAAATACTAAACTAGAAAGAACATAGAAATACAAAAACCTAGAACGTAACCCAAAACACGGAAATAATAAATCAAACACCCTTCTAAACAAACCACCACCCCGAACCACATAAAACAAATACCCTCTGCCACGTCCTGACCAAACTACAATCACAAATAACCCCTATACTGGTCAGGACGTGACAAGTGTAGCCATATTATGAGGGTAGGGTATAATTAGGGTATTTTAACACATTATGAATAAGTACATTTTGAGTGTTGGCCTACACATGTTGTGCAACAGGTGTGTAGGCCTAAGTATATCTGTACTATACGTATCTATACTAGTCCAACTGCTGTATACCAGAGTTAGCATAACACAGAGTGATGTCTTACCCAACATGGCGGAGCCGGTTTTGTGACCATCGTAGACATCTACGTAGTCTCTACAGGCCTCAGGGACCAGGTCGAAGGAGGAGAACGTCAGTCTGATCTTCTCTCCCTCCGGTACAGTGATCCTCCACTGTGGACCACATACACATACTATTTCATTTCACCACTAAATTTCATACACAAACAAATCCATTTCGTTTGACCACAAACATCCATTTCATACAAAAACACATCCATTTCATTTGAATACAAACGTCAATTTTATTTCCATTACTTCATCAAACATTCAATCAATTACAAAGATTTAATCAATGATCAAAGATCAACGATTCAATCAATGTCAAGATAAATCCGTTGGTAGAGTTGATATAACCATATGCACCAACATGAGTTTGATATTCCTTCTAGTAGATTCTGGTGGGGGCGGAGTTTTGGCACACAATTGAACGTATTCATATTCAAAGGCAGGGGCTTTCTAAGTAAGGCACAGCCTTAAGAAAAACATTACTGATAGAAGTTACATCTCTAGAATAGACACAGTCACTCGTCAGCAGGAAACAGGCAAGGGTGTCCTTTCTCTACATTTCATTTCCATCTACATTGCTTTAAGCATAATTTCTCCTCAATGTTCCCATCCATCTCTTTCTCTCTCTTTCTGCCTGGAGGGTGCCCAGGTTGCAGACGGCTGCATGCGCTGCATATTGACACGAGTCATGAATAAAAATCATCCAATATCTCCTGGGCTGTGACGGTTTGGACAGGAGCCCATCCGCCTCAACATCCAAGCCAAGAAGGAGACAGAAAGCAACATGAGCAAGCCAGATAATACACAGCCAAACAGGACCAAGCATGAGTCCCTAATGGCACCCTTTTCCCTACATAGTGCACTACTTTTAACCAGAGCCCTATGGGACCTGTAGTGCACTATAAAGGGCTATAGGGTGCCATTTGTGACGCAGACCAATGATCCAATGATCCAAACCAAGCAAAAGCTGACGTCAAAGCGCTCAGCCGTGCTCTGAGCCAAACAAGACGCGAGTTGCTCCCCAATCTCTGTGTTCAGATGGTGACCAGTGACCATGGATTTACTAAAGGGGCACCTCATTTGAAAACACCCCAAAATATAGGAGTCCGTTTCCCCATTGATTGTTATTGATGCAGCTTAGCTCCATACAGCACACAACATGACGGACCATGTTATTATTGTTCACTTCCTCAGACAGAGAGAAAGGTGCTATTGATTGTAAAGTACCTCACAGAAAGACTGGGGCCATATGAACAACGTGCTGTGGATAATACACTACTTGGTAGAGAGGTGCTGCCGTGTGTATGGCAGATTGTGTGGGGTACCATGGATGGCATGTCCTTGTGGAGGCCACGATAGTGTGTGAGTGTGTGTGTGTGTGTGAGTGTGTGTATGTACCTGGTAGAGAGCCCCGTTCTTGTAGTTCTGTGCTGGGAACCCAGGGGTCAGTAGATCCCCGCGGTCACCTTGGAGAGCGCCACCAGCCCCGGCTATTTCTGGAAGCAGGTAGCATGGAGATGGAGAGTACTTCAGCTGAACAGACACCTCAAGGATACCCACCATCCATCCATCGCTTTCTCTCTGTGTCTCTCTCTCTGTCCTCCTTCTCTGTTACTCCTATGTCTCCTTGCCCCTGTCATTCTCTCTCTCTCTCTCTCTCTCTCTCTCTCTCTCACTCTTTCACTCTCTCTCTCCCTCTCTCTCCCCCTCTTCCTCCCCCTCTCTCTTTCCCCCCTGAAAAGCTCTGCATGTTCATAATTCTCATCACTGTTGATTGATAATGGTGTTATTTACCTAAAGTACTCTCTGGTGTCACAGCTTGGTACTTTGCTTTGAATCCCTTGTCTGTATTTCTGACATTGGTGTCAAAGAACAACACCATAGAGTTTCCCAGTGACACTATGGGCCCGGGTTTGGAGCGCCCACACAACCTCCCTGCAGAGCCAAACAGAACAGAAGAGAAAGAAGAAAACAATATATGGATTACTGTACATATAGAACCATTTATGTCAAATCAATAGCTACTGGCCATACCTACATGTACAGTACAGTATATCTATATACCATTGATATGTTCAATACATTCCAATAAATGCATGTATGCATTTTTGTTGCGATGTTACAAAAACAGTCGAGTAATGTCAAACATCAATGTGACATTCCGCAGTGCAGTTGACCTCCCTCTGAAAGTCTGTAATCTAGTTAGGGGCTGTAACTTAAAGTGGAGTAGTGAAGAGGCAGGCCAGCCAGGCTTATAGGCTGTGTCCTCCGTGGACGCTCTAATTTGGGTTTGACATCAAAGCTCAATCCCCTTATAGCCTTGGAGTGTGGATGGTCCTGTGGGGCTGTCTGTTGAGGGTGTGGGGAATAGGGGACACTGTGTGTGGAAGGGAGAGAGAGAGAGACAAAGAGAGAGAGAGAGAGAGCGTGAGTGTGTGAGTGTGTGAGGTGTGTCGTGCTCCAGCCAAGGGGCAGAGGAAGTGAAGAGCCAGAGGAGGTGTTGCAATAACACTGCAGGGTTAGTTGTGTGTGTGTGTGTGTGTGTGTGTGTGTGTGTGCGTGTGCGTGTGCGTGTGCGTGTGCGCGTGCGTGCGCGTGCGCGTGTGTGCGTATCCATTTGTGAAAGCAGAAGAATGTGTTAATGTGTGGCACAGTGGAAAGTGTAACAATTGAGAACGATGGTGTGGCCTCACATCTACATCCACCAATCTCTAACTATACGGTATAGAAAGTATAGAAAAGTACAGAACAAAATGAGTCCTATCCACAAGGTTTAAACATCAACGCTTTTGCACAGTCACCTTAATAGTTCCACCTCACACTTCACATAGCTTCCCTTTGCTGTGCCAGACATCCCAGCGTGTCAGCTAAGAGGTGAGAATGGACAGTTGGAGAGACCAGGAGAGAGAGAGAGAGAGAGAGAGAGAGAGAGAGAGAGAGAGAGAGAGAGAGAGAGAGAGAGAGAGAGAGAGAGAGAGCCTCTGGCTGGGTGTCTGATTCTCCCATCCTGTCAGAAACAGTCTGAAGAGCACACACCATCACCTACGGGCGTAATAGAATATCATATGCAGAGTAAATTAAATATTTAAATGTAATATGTTTGCTCAAGTAAATGAGCTTGTAATAAAACGGGAAACGGGAAAAGCTAGTGATAGTGGGGAGAACCTGGTGGTTTGAGTTGTATAAAGTCAAGGAGAAAAGATCTGAGGATAGATCAAACAACTGAATATGAATGTACGAGGTGCTGGAGACTGTATGGTACTGGTTTTGAACAGGCTCAAAGGACAGAAATGGAATTACATTCCTTTGAATGAAATCCCTTTGTGCCCCACCATGTGAGATGTGACACATACCTGAAGACATGCCAAGGATGGATCCCCTACCCTACACCTGTACCCCACCTCTCAAAACCCTGTGTGGAGCAATATCTGATCTGTATAGCGAGCTATCTGAGAACACACACACACACACACACACACACACACACACACACACACACACACACACACACACACACACACACACACCCCCCACTCCGACACACAAACCTTCCCATATGTCTCCCCCTCAGGTTGCAGTAATAAACGTTGGCCTACCAAACCCTTTCCCTGGATGTATTGGCCTTAATCCACTTAATTAGTCTGGCTCCAGTGTCTCCAGTGTCTTACCGATGACTCCCAGGTTGTCCTGTATTGTAAAGTAGTCTGCTGTGCACAGGTCTGTTGCCTCCAGGGAGAAGTCTTCAAACCCCAAATGGATCACCTGGAGTAGAGGAAAACAAACGGGCAGGTTTTTATTATTCACTGTCTTAGAGACTGGAGCAGTAGACATACTGCTACTTAGTAGGAGGCTTGACTGTGTGTGTGTGTGGGTGTGTGTGTGTGTGTGTGTGTGTGTGTGTGTGGGTGTGTGTGTGTGTGTGTGTGTGTGTGTGTGTGTGTGTGTGTGTGTGTGTGTGTGTGGGTGTGGGTGTGGGTGTGGGTGTGTGGGTGTGGGTGTGTGCGTATGCGTATACGTATGCGTGTGCGAGTGAGTGAGTGAGTGTGAGAGAGAGAGAGAGAGAGAGAGAGAGAGAGGAGAGAGATTAAAATCGAGACGACAGGGAAAGAGAGAGAGGGAGAGAGAGAGAGAGAGAGAGAGAGAGAGAGAGATTAAAATCGAGACGACAGGGAGAGAGAGGAACACAGGGAGAGAGTGAAAGAGAGGAACAGAGAGAGAGGAGAGAAAGAGGAAGGAGAGAGGGAGGGAGGGAGGGAGGGAGGGAGGGGGAGAAAAAGAGAGGAGAGATTAAAATCGAGACGACAGGGAGAGAGAGGAACACAGGGAGAGAGTGAAAGAGAGGAACAGAGAGAGAGGAGAGAAAGAGGAAGGAGAGAGGGAGGGAGGGAGGGAGAGAGAGAGAGAGAGAGAGAGAGAGAGAGAGAGAGAGAGAGAGAGAGAGAGAGAGAGAGAGAGAGGAGGTAGGGGAAGAGAGAGAGAGAGAGAGAGAGAGAGGTAGGGGAAGAGAGAGAGAGAGAGAGAGAGAGAAAGGGGGAGAGAGAGGTAGTCTCAGTCTGGCTTGCTTGCTTGGCAAAGTGAAAATGTTTTTTGTTTTCCTGTCTCCTCTCCTTCTCCGGATGTCGTAGCTTGAGAGAATGAAAGAGACGGCAGAGCAGCCATCTGTCACGGTGTGGAGCTGTGTTTACCCATGTCTCAGAGCTACATCTGATCTAAGGGCTTTCTGTTCTGTTCGCCTTCCCTACCGTACTGTTATACCCTGGTGTCTGTCTATGGTTGCTTCCTAAATGACACACTATTCTCTATTTAGAACTATGGGCTCTGGTCAAAAGTAGTGCACTACATAAGGAATAGGGTTCCATTTGAGATGCAGACTTATGGCTACGCCTGACATCCTTCCAGCTCAGAGACTCATATCAAAAGCACTATTCCAATGAAAGATCATTGAAATGATGATCTGTTTTGGTGGTGACGGTGATCGAAGGTGTCTTTTAAAGCATTGTTCCGCTGCAGGTTTTGTTCATATAAGCATTCTGGTTTAGAGTTGGTTTATAAAGTGCAATATCTTTCAAAGTTAGTGATGCGGTTAATTTGATGTTTTTAGTCGTTATCTTAATGGTTTCTGCACCTGCCAAACATTCGCCCTAGCCGCTGTGCATTAATAAAAGATAAGGGGATCCCTTTGATGAATATTTATCAGGCAGACACAGAATCTCCTTTAAGGACAAGAGACCCTGTTCCTTACAATTTGACTGGGTTCCCATTTTCCAATTTCCAAAATGGCCGCCTATCCTTGTGTCCTCTTCTCCTCTGTATGTGCACTGATGGGTGAAAGGACAGGGCATGGAAAGGTGTCTGGCGTGTTACTTCCACCCTTCAGCTCCTGTCAGATCAGTGGTCGTCATGGAAATGACATGAGGCTTTTTTAGAGTATCTCTTGAAAGTTTAGAATTCTTAAAAATGCATCCATTCTTCCTTTCTCTCTTCCATGGGGTAGTCAATGATCCAACCAGTGACTACTTCAATTAAGGAAGGAAGGAAGAAAGAAAGAAAGAAAGAAAGAAAGAAAGAAAGAAAGAAAGAAAGAGAGAAAGAAAGAAAGAAAGAGAGGGAGGGAGGGAGGCTATTCAATGACATTTGAACAGAGCCTATGAGACTTAGTTGTGTTTTGACATGTATACTGAACAAAAATATAAACGCAACATGTAAAGTGTTGGTCCCATGTTTCATGAGCTGAAATAAAAGATCCCAGAAATGTTCCATACACACAAAAAGCTGATTTCTCTCAAATTTGGTGAACAAATTTGTTTACATCCCTGTTACTGAGCATTTCTCATTTGCCAAGATAATCCATCCACCTGACAGGTGGCACATCAAGAAGTTGATTAATCAGCATGATCATTACACAGATGCACCTTGTGCTGGGGACAAGAAAAAGACAACAATGCAATTGGCATGCTGACTGCCGGATTTGTTCACCAGAGCTGTTGCCAGAGAATGTAATGTTCATTCCTCTGCTTTAGAGAATTTGGCAGTACGTCCAACCTGACTCACAACCACAGACCACATGTAACCACGTCATCCCAGTACCTCCACATCCGGCTTCTTCACCTGCGGGATCGTCTGAGACCAGCCATCCGGGCAGCTGATGAAACTGTGGGTTTGCACAACCGAATCATTTCTGCAAACTGTCAGATAGCGTCTCAGGGAAGCTCATCTGAGTGTTCGTCGTCCTCACCAGGGTCTTGACCTGACTGCAGTTCGGCATCGTACCCAACTTCAATGGGCAAATGCTCACTTTCGATGGCCACTGGCACGCTGGAGAAGTGTGCTCTTAACGGACGAATCCCGGTTTCAACTGTACCGGGCAGATGGCAGACAACATATATAGCGTTGTGTGGATGAGCATGGTGGTGGTGGGGCTATGGTATGGGCAGGCATAAGCTTCGGACAACGAACACAATTTAATTTTATCAATGGAAATTTGAATGCACAGAGATAACGTGATGAGATCCTGAGGCCCGTTATCATGCCATCCATCTGCCGACATTACCTCACGTTTCAGCATGATAATGCATAGCTACATGTCGCAAAGATATGTACACAATTCCTGGAAGCTGAAAATGTCCCAGTTCTTCCATGGCCTGCATACTCACCAGACATGTCACCCATCGAGCGTGTTTGGGATGCTCTGGATCAACGTGTACGACAGCGTGTTCCAGTTCCCGCCAATATCCAGAAACTTCACAATGCTCTCCATTGAAGAGGAGTGGGAGAACATTCCACAGGCCACAATCAACAGCCTGATCAACTCAATGTGAAGGAGATGTGTCGTGCTGCATGAGGCAAATGGTGGTCACACGAGATACTGACTGGTTTTCTGATCCATGCCCCCAACTTTTTTTTTTAAGTGTGGAATCCATAGATTAGGGCATAATGAATTTATTTCAATTGACTGAGATCCTTATATGAACTGTAACTCAGTAAAATCTTAGAAATTGTTGAAAATTGCATTTATATTTTTGTTCAGTGTATTTGTTTGAAGGAAAGAGCACAGTAAAAGGAAAAGAGGTTACTGTATAAAAGTCTTTGTGTTTTGAATGTGTTGCATTGTGGTACTTACCATGCCTGGGTCTACAGTGATGTGCCAGCTGCAGCTCATGCCGTTGTCGTAGCTACTGGGGTGATTCATGCTGGTGAACTCCCCCGATGGGCCCTTGAGTGCCTGAGGACCCCCGCATCCCGAATTGACCTCTTGTCCCACGCATGCACACGCACACACACACACACACAGACACACACACACACACACACAATTGATTACATGAACATTCAGTTGATGTGACAGCTGCAGGGGAACAGCTTTGGGTAATGTTGTTCTGGAAAAACAATGTCTACCGGCAGAATCATTTGTTTTGATTATAACCCTTGTTATTGGGCTGTTATGTATAACATGGAAGGGTAACACAATGTCATTATTGAACATCCTGCTGCGACAGATTGTTTGATGATATAGTGGCACTACGTACGTTAATAAGAGCATTCGAATTAAGGATTGCTTCACCAGTCCCATTAAACAAAAGCAATTGGTAATTGGTAAATAAAGCAATAACATACAGCAATAACATACCCTCATATAATGGTATGGCCAATGACAACATGGTCAGCAACTACCCTATTCAACCAATACAGTACAAGTTTTTTAAATATAATTTACACACATATACACTGAGTGTATAAATATTAGGAACACCTTGTTAATATTGAGTTGCACTCCTTCTTTTTGCCCTCAGAACAGCCTCAATTCATCAGGGCATGGACTCTACAAGGTGTCGAAATCATTCCACAGGGATGCTGGCCCATGTTGACTCCAATGCTTCCCACAATTGTGTCAAATTGGCTGGATGTCCTTTGGGTGGTGGGTCATTCTAGATACACACGGGAAACTGTTGAGCGTGAAAAACCCAGCAGCGTTGCAGTTCTTGACACACTCAAAACGGTGCGCCTGGCCCTTACTATCATACCCTGTTCAAAGGCACTTAAATATTTTGTCTTGCCCATTCACTCTCTGAATGGCACACATACACAATTCATGTCTCATTTGTCTCAAGCCTTAAAAATCCTTCTTTAACTTGTCTCCTCCCCTTCATCTACACTGATTGAAGTGGATTTAACAAGTGACATCAATAATGGATCATAGATTTCACCTGGATTCACCTGGTCAGTCTGTCATGGAAAGAGCAGGTGTTCCTAATGTTTTGTACACACATATATCTATCCATATGTTGACTAGTGGTGTATATACAGTGCATTCGGAAAGTATTCAGACCACTCAACTTTTTCCACGTTATGTTACAGCCTTATTTAAAAATTGATTAAATTGTTATTTTCCCTCATCAATCTATACACAATTCCCCATAATGACAAAGCAAAAACAGGTTTTTAGATTTAAAAAAAATTCACATTCACATAAGGATTCAGTACATTCTAGAAGCACCTTTGTTGAAGCAGTTTGGAACCACCAAGACTCTGAGCAATCGGTGGAGAAGGGCTTTGATCAGGGAGGTGACCAAGAACCCGATGGTCACTCTGACAGAGCTACAGAGTTCCTCTGTGGAGATGGGAGAAACTTCCAGAAGGACAACCATCTCTGCAGCACACTACCATTCAGGCCTTCATGGTGGAGTGGCCAAGACGGAAGACACTCCTCAGTAAAAGGCACATGGCAGCCCGCTTGCAGTTTGCCAAAAGGCACTTAAAGACTTTCAGACCATGAGAAAGAAGATTCTCTGGTCTGATGAAACCAAGATTGAACTCTTTGGCCTGAATGCCAAGCGTCACGTCTGGAAGAAACTGGGCACCTTCCCTACAGTGAAGCATGGTTGAGGCAGCATCGTGGATGTTTTTTAGCGGCAGGGACTGGGAGACTAGTTAGGATTGAGTGAAGGATGAACAGAGCAAAGTACAGAGAGATAGATCCTTGATGAAAACCTGCTCCAGAGTGCTCAGGACCTCAGACTGGGGTGAAGATTCACCTTCCAACAGGACAACGACCCTAAGCATACAGCCAAGACAACACAGGAGTGGTTTCAGGACATGTCTCTGAATGTCCTTGAGTGGCCCTGCCAGACCCCGGACTTGAACCTGATCTAAAATCTCTGAAGAGACCTGAAAATAGCTGTGCAGTGACACTCCCCATCCAAGTTAACAGAGCTTGCAGAGAAGAATGGGAGAAACTCCCCAAATACAGGTATGCCAAGCTTGTAGCATCATACCCAATAAGACTTGAGGCCCTAATCGCTGCCAAAAGTGCTGCAACAAAGTACTGAGTAAAGGGTCTGAATACTTATGTAAATGTGATATTTTCAGTTGTATCTTTTTTACAAATGTGCAAACATTTCTAAAAACCTGTTTTTGCTTTGTCATTATGGGGTATTGTGTTTAGATTGATGATAAATGTTTTTTAGTACATTTTAGAATAAGGCTGTAATGTAACAAAATGTAGAAAAAGTCAAGGGGTCTAAGTACTTTCCGAATGCACTGTATAATGTAGACAGATGCTAGACAGTATTTGGCCTTTCAATACACCACTAGCTACGACCATTACTTCAAAGTGCAGACATTATTCCTGGGCAAGTTTTATTGAATAAGGGATTTTGTAAGGACGAATAAAAGGGAGAGAGTGAGAGAAAGAGAGAGAGAGAAATAGAGAGAAAGAGAATGAGAGCATTTGCAATATACTAGACCAGTGTACTGTGTGAGTGCTGTCTCTGGAGTCAGCCGCGTCTCCTAAGGCAGTCTCACTCATAGAAATGGATGAAAGCCATTATTCTTAGGTACGATATGACTGATTTGGCTAACCGAGCCAAGGTAGCGTGGGACAGTGTTAATAACATCATAGATTTTCATAAGATTTAAATGCATTTTTAAGGGGTGGGGAAGGCTGTATTTTTTGGGAACCAGCACAGAACTGTAAAAAGGCACCAAGATATGTTGCAGATATGTGGACTATCTTATATGATAAATAGATCATCATTGACACCTTGTCAGAAGCCAACATAACATGCATGTTATATCACATTTTAAGTCAGGTGATTTGATGGGTTGTTTTCTAACTATAGATGAAATAGAATGACTCAAAACGGAGGGTTGAAAACAAATGCAGACGTGACAAACTGAGGACGTATTTGTCATGCTTTCTATGGTGACAGAGTGACACTATATGAAAAATACGTCCAGCAATCCATAACAGTGCTTGGAAGTGCATCAGTAGCCAGTGGTGAGACCAATGAGATGCCAATGTCCAAGGGGACCAATTAGACTTTCAGATATCCCTAACGGTTCGCAGGAGGTTTGTCTATAGACGTTCCCTCAACGTTAGAGTAACCTTTGCCTTTTGTTGTCGTTCTGTTCCTCCACAGCTGGGTCTCAGCTCGGACTGTCTGTCTGCCACACTGTGCAGCCAGTGGCAGGGGACGTCACTGTGACTCACGTCACAGAGGTACCACAAAGACACAGAACCCCCTTAGAATAGAACTCTCTGTCTAGCCCTGTAGCCAGAACGGATGCACATTCAATGCCAGATGTATTCAATGCCATTATTACTGCAGCAATGAATGCCGTTGGTTTGTTATTGCGGTATACAATGACCCAGATCATTCTTCTATGCTTATCATTTATTGCTGATATGAAAGTGTGGCTTAATTTAATCATAAATAATAAAACATCTGTCAGAGACAGAGATACATTAAGAGCACAATGTCCAGTGATAGAAATTTCAACAAAATAGACAACAAAACATCACTTTTCATCTTCTTGTCAGCAAACTCACCACCAGCCGACAGCCATTACCCACCCACTCCCCAGACGCTTAGTTAAGCCTGATATTATGGTAAATGTATAATGGTCCATCAATCACAAGGGTCCATAAATCACTGTTTCATAGTCCTGCTGAGAGGCGTTGAACTTCCTGGTGTGAGTAGAGCTATAAACTTTCATTTGAAAGACATTTGAAGGGTTTAAAGTTTAGTACTCAAACCTCCTTGACAGTGATGAAGTTTGGAGGGATAGTACAACTCCTAAGTGTTTACAGTATATACAGTAGTACTAATCATCTGGCCTACATGAATGTGTTTAAAGTATATAGCAGCTCACCACCAGGTAGCCTAGCAGTTAAGAGCATTGGGTCAGTAACCGAAAGGTAGCTGGTTCCAATCCCTGCGCCGAAAAGATGGACAAATCTGCAGTCCTGCCCTTGTGTAAGGCAGTTAACCTCCAACAACAACTTCTCCCCGAGCACCGATGACGTGTATATGGATTAAGGCAGCCCCCCGCACCTCTCTGATTCAGAGGGGTTGGGTTAAATGCGGAAGACACATTTCTGTTTAATGCATTTAGTTGTGCAACTAACTAGGTATCCCCCTTTCCCTTCCCTCCATTTAAACATACAGGCAGTACACTACTCACCTTCATCAGTGGAGACGCTGTTCTTGTCAGTGAAGTAGATGACCACCAGTCCGATGCAGGCGCCAGTCAGAGCCACAAACAGTAGCACCAGGCTCTTCTCCAGGGTACTCAGACCCCTGGACTTGGGCCTCTGCTTTAAGTCTTCCTCCATGCTCTCCGTTCACAGTGGTAGAGATGTGCAGGTGTGGAGCAAATGTGCTTTGCCTCTGGTGCACCGGCGTCTCACGGTCTGGTTCGACCTTTGGTAGACTGGCTGTACCTTGGACTCACCTGAACCTGGACAAGGGATACGGAGCGTGTCTGTGCGGAGAGTTTTTGACTGTTTAGGATTTTTGGACATGTTGTAAAACGTCTTATTGTGTGCATAGGGTAAATTAGTTGATGTCATTTTGAGTGTCAAATAAAACCATTATGATTTTGTACATAGATTCAGTAGGGGCAGTGGTACCTCTCACCTATAACTTAACCTGTTGTAGGCTACTATAGAACCGTTATACACACCGTTGTACAGTATAGCCTATAGCAGGGCTATTCAACTCTTATCCTATGAGGTACAGAGCCTGCTGTTTTTCTGTTCTACCTGATCATTAATTGCACCCACCTGGTGTCTCAGGTCTAAATCAGTCCCTGATTCGAGCGCAACATTGAAAAAAACACAGTGGAACTGGCTTCGAGGTCCAGAGTTGAGTTTGGGGGGGACTATGGTATATGACCTGTGTTTACGCAAGCCTTGTTTATATTATTAACTTTGTCCCTACACTCGACCCCGAATCTCATTTCAAAACATTTACTGTCTCAACCTCAGCTTTTATAAGAGGAGCGGGCCCGTCACGCAGTGCACTGCAATTATCGTCAAGCTTACTAATTGATTCATGTAGTACAGAGCACTTCTGGGCTATGGTTAAACTCTTTAATGTGGCTTGAGTGCCAAAGCACTTAGCACTAGCGATGGATTTGATTAAAGTAAAAGGAATGATGGGGACTAGGCTCACGGGAACCTACTGTTTAGTCATCTATGCCCCATAGGAGTCCCACAGACGCTACCTGGCAATCAATTACCATTTGTTAAGCTAATGGATAATGTGCTAGAAACAGGCTTGTAATCCTGCCTGTTGGAATCAGGGGTCCCTTCCCAGGATGCATCTAAAATAGCACTTTATTCCCCAAATAGTGCAGTACGTTTGACTACTGCTCTATGTTCCCTGGTCAAAAGTAAGGCACTTTCTAGGGAATTATGGGCCGGGGTCAAATGTAGAGCACTATGTACGGAATAGGATGCAATTTCGAACACTTCGTTGCAAATTTCTAATGGCTCTCTGTACAGACAGCCTGGCTCATGGTGTCTTGCTGTAATGCTGACAGTGTGTTTGTAGCAGGGGAGAACGACTCCCCCCTCTGATTGATGCCATGGAAGTTCAAGGCCAACCGAGGTACTAAAGGCATTGTTAGCAGAAAAACAGGATCCCCCATTATAGTGAATGGAAAAACGGCAATCTTCATGGCCAATCTTTGAGTAAATAAAACAATTTAGAAGACAATCATGGTACCAACAATTGCTTCTAACACACCAGATGTATGTCCTTGAACCGATCATTTTAAAATCGCACACAGAAGAAGTTATAAGGATAATTAAGTTGCTAATGGCAGCCTGCAGTACTCCGGTCGGCCTTCAGCTTCAGTTACTCAATGAGAGGGAGCAGCACTTCCTGGAATAGCTCAAACTGCACATGTTATGTCTCCATCAGACACCATTTTAACAGACTTCACTTGGCTTCAATGCGCTATTGAGTCTTCAGATAGGAATGAATGGTGTCACGTGATCGATGGCGTTGTCCATTCATATATACAGTCATTGGTTTGTAGAGAGGAGTTTCAAAGTGCTGAGATAAGCACTTCACTATGTACAGTGATAATAACACAAGCCAGAGAGATATTAGAGCGAGCAGAAGAGGGCCATTTACAACCAGTCATAAACACTAACAGAGATCAGCACAGATCAGAATGATTGTCAAGTTGATTGCGAAAATGGTCTCTGTGGAGAGATTCATTTCACCACACAAATGTTAAATATTTATACAGCACAGAACAGAACAGTACAATGTATTATCAGATAATGTTTTATTATCTAGGTGAAGTGTGAGTTACACTGTAGCTGTTATCTATCTGGCTCCCCAAGGTCTAATTTAGAGGGTTAGATGTTCTGAACCTGTGGTTTGGTGGCTAGTGTTACCATAGAAACCCTGGACCTAGGATATGGGAAGTAGCACACTCACATACAACAGCACTGTGTCTGAAATGGCACCCTGTCCCTTATATGGTACACTACTTTTGACCAGGGCCCTACTATGAGTGGGATAGGGTGGAATTTGGGACTCAACCTGTGTTACAGTGCTATACAGCACAGGAGGTTGGTGGCAACTTAATTGGGGAGAACGGGCACGTGGTAATGACTGAGTGGAATAGGTGTAAAGGTATCAACAACATCAAACACATGGTTTCCATGGGTTACACACACTGTTGTACAGTATAACCTATAGCAGGGGTATTTTTTGCTGTTTTTTACTGTGTCAAAGTGAGGCCATCTTGTTTGAATTGAATTACCAAGAAGGATGATGAAGGCTGAAGGATGATGAAGTATGAAGGCTGAATCACTATTTCTCAACACGTGAGTGTGTGAGAATCAACCCTCAGCTACGGGCAACGTCCGGGGAGACAGGACGCTCCTCCTCTGACCGACAGGTTTTTAATTGGACTTTTAATCAGAGTCGACTGCAGGAGAGTTGAGGAATCTTGATATCATCTGAGGGGGCGATAATGATAAGGGACAGTTTGGCAACCGCAATATTCACGCTCACCATTCGTCATTACAAATTAGGCCGCTCAATAATGACCTACGTCTTCATTTACACGCTCCTAATCGCGGATTGGAGATTAAAAATAACTTTAGGACAGATTTGCATACAATGTGGAAGCGATACCAGAGGTTTCTTCACAATAACTTTGGAGTCAGGGTTAATGAGTTTCATAGAGGAAGTGCTTCAATTTTGGTTAATCTCCATGAAGATTGAATGGTTGGAATTACCTCATCATATAAAGACCTCTTGGATTCAGCCACAGTCTGATTAGACAGAGACACATTCACTATGGTAACCAGTCACTTTAAAGACCTAATCTATCTCTAGGAGATAAGGACTTAGGCCTATACATTCCCTCCAATTCTTCCCTTTAGGAAAGACAGAAACAAGTGGTGATATACTGTACTCCCACTGGGCACACACTGGTTGAATCAACCGAGTCATTTCAATGAAATTACGTTGAACCAACGTGGAATAGACGTTGAATTGACGTCTGGGCTGAAACGGAAGCTTCTTATCTCTCCTTGGCAGCACATTTAGGAGCATATCATTACTTAAGATAACTAAATTAAATGATTTAAGATATTATACAGTCGATAATGATTTTATATAATGTCTTGCATTTTTTTGTTGGTTGTGGGTCAATTCTAGTAGGTGGTTGAGATATTTTCTCAGTTGCTTTACATTTCAACCCAAGGGGGAGAAAGCCCCTTCATCCAAACTAAGATGTCTGTGAAGTGACCCATTAACAACTCTCCATCCAAACTCGCTCACAACTAACTACACACCACTCACCCCAATAACATCCGTTCACAACAATACTAGTAAAAGTCCTACAACTACAGGTCAGTATATCAACCCTGCTGCTGCTGCAGGTCTTTCAATACATCAGCCGCAAAACATTTTAGTGCATCAAGAATGGATTGGATTTATATAGCAGTTTTTCCAGTCGCTCAAATCGCTTTATTAGATGGTGTGTGTCAATGTGGGGGATATTTTTCTCACCCATGAGTGTCTCTGGGAGGGGGGAGGGAGAGGGAGAAAAAAGGAGAGGGATAGAGTGTTGCTGCAGTGTGTGTGTGTGTGTGTGTGTGTGGAACCTCTGTCCACTGGGGGACCAATGATTTATAGAAACATCTGTCAGCCGTTATAAAGCAGTCTCTAGTGAAGACAGCCAAGGTGACCTTAGTGTGTGTGTTTGTGTGTGTGTGTGCGTGCGTGCAAGTATGTGTGCACCTGTGCTTGACCTTCAGCATGTGAAAGGTCACGTACGTGCGTTTGTGTGTGGAACGGCGGGGTGGTTAATGACAAGTCGCTGTAAAATGCTCAGGTCTGCAGTGTGTAATGTTACACAGTGATGGAGTACGCTGGAGTGGAGGAGGGAGAGGGATAGGAAGAGAGAAAAAAGTGTGTGTTCCCCTATAAACAAGAGCACATAGGGGAACACACACACGCATAAACGCGTGCACACACACACACACACGCACAAAAGCGCACACGCACACACACACCTCAATCCTTCCAAACACCTTTTCCCACAATGCTTCCCAACAATGCGAAGTAATGTAGGCCATGTATTCCTCAGGGGCCTGAGCAGCAGACGACATCGGAGGAAGTTCCTTACTGTAGCGCTGCCGGTGATTTAATACAACAGTGAGTAAACAAAACAACTGGAGCAGTACTGGGGAGGCGCTATAAGAGCTGTTCTGGGGTCAGGGAGAGAAACAAAAGGACTGAAGCAGTACTGGGGAGGCGCTATCAGAGCTGTTCTGGGGTCAGGGAGAGAAACAAAAGGACTGAAGCAGTACTGGGGAGGCGCTATCAGAGCTGTTCTGGGGTCAGGGAGAGAAACAAAAGGACTGAAGCAGTACTGGGGAGGCGCTATCAGAGCTGTTCTGGGGTCAGGGAGAGAAACAAAAGGACTGAAGCAGTACTGGGAAGGCGCTATAAGAGCTGTTCTGGGGTCAGGGAGAGAAACAAAAGGACTGAAGCAGTACTGGGGAGGCGCTATCAGAGCTGTTCTGGGGTCAGGGAGAGAAACAAAAGGACTGAAGCAGTACTGGGAAGGCGCTATAAGAGCTGTTCTGGGGTCAGGGAGAGAAACAAAAGGACTGAAGCAGTACTGGGAAGGCGCTATAAGAGCTGTTCAGAGGTCAGTGATGAAGAGACGCTTCAGTGGGGAGGCAGGGCCGCCATGCTGTCGCCATGCTTTAGCCGCCATGCTGTTGCTGACTTATATGGTGCTTTTATGATAGAGAGAAAGTGAGAGAGAGATAAAAAGAGGGGGAGAAAAAGAAAGAGAGAGAAAGAGGGAGAGAAAGAGAGAGAAATAGTGCTTTTATATGACATCATCATAGAGGGAGAACATGAAGCTTGACATGATTCATTACATCACCCAGTGCTCCAGAATCAACCCGTGTTCCATCTATGGAGAACAGCTAAGCATCACTAAGATCACCAGACCCTTAAAGAGATTCATAATCACATACTTACCAATCTCAAAATACAATCAGTAAACAGCAATTAACACAGATACTGATCCCCATGATAAGATGGAGTCTGAGTGTGTCTGATGTGCGGCTAAAGATCCGACAGGGAATTATTTGTGATTTGTATTGGTAATTGTAACGGCTTGTGCTCAAGCTGCGTCTAGGCTACACGAGTCCTCTAAGGATTCTCTGTGTAGCTGAGAGGAGTCTGTGTGTGTGTGTGCGTGTGTAGCTGAGAGGAGTCTGTGTGTGTGTGTAGCTGAGAGGTGTGTGTGTGTGTGCGTGTGTGTGTGTGTGTGTGTGTGTGTGTGTGTGTGTGTGTGTGTGTGTGCATGTGCGTGCGTGGAGCTAACTGGGTCATAGCAGGAGGTTTAACACATTTTAACTATGTTTCTGAGGTGGACATTTTATCTGGAGGGCTAGAGGGAGTCTTGATATAGACTCTAACTAACACGCAGTCGAAGCACTACGCCGAAACCTGATATTCAGTTAAGCAAAGAACAGTTATATAGTGGTGACTTTAGAGGAATTTCCATAGAGAGGGGAAAAATGCCCCGTGAGAATATAACAGAACCGTATGAGACGACACAACAGTGACATTCAGAGAAATTCCCTCACCAAGATAGAATGTAGACTCTACTAATCTGTTACATCGCAAGAGCATAATTTGATTTCTTAAAGCGCACTGACACATTAATGTTAGATGATGATAGACTGGCCAACTGTTGATGAACACGGGCTCTCAGTTTAATTAAGTTTCTGGGCCCCGCACAATTTATTTTCATCTAAATCAATGATCATCTGCAAGTCAAATAGCCTATATCTATTTTTAAGGCAGGGATTTCATTTTCCAAACCCTAAGATTTATAACTCTAAAATAAAACTCAGTTTCAATTCCACTTCCTAGATTTCTTATCCTGCCAGAGAGGAGAACAGCAGCACTCATTTTACAACATTACAAAACAACCTTTCCATTTCAAACAGGTACATTGAAAACAGCCCCCTACCTGGAACAAAAAGACTGTGGTCATGACCGGATTGGATATTAGACAAGACATACAGCACAGAGTGTGATTTTAATATTGAATAATACAGGCTGCTAGTTACTATGACAGAGTGAGAGCCTCCCTCCCTCCCTCCCATCTCTGTTTCTCTCTGTCTCAGTCTCTCTCATCTCTCTATTAGATAGTATTTTCATCACAATGAATCTCCTCTTGTGTTTAACACCCACCGCCTATGGCCACATCTAATCTGCACTTTCAAATGGGAACCAGTCGCAGGGACACAGGGGGCGAGGGGGACATTAAATATTGAAACACCAGCTAATTAAGGCCGGGGTGAGGGAGTCAGCATTAAGGCTGGTGAGTCGACTGCTGCTGGTCGTGATCTATGGACAGAGAGATGGAGAGAGAGAGCGCGAAGAGACAGAGAGAGAGAGATGGGGGAACATTGAAGGAAGATGGAGGAAGAGGATCAGGGGATGCTTTGTAGCTCTACACACGTAGAAAAAGTGTCAGTCCAAATTCAATACATCTCCTCCCAAAGGTAGCGGCATGACAAAATAGGTTGGTGATGCACTTCACTGTGGCAGCCCCTTCAATCAGCAATTGAGATGGCAGTTTGGTTGTGAGTGTGTGGGGGGTGTGATTCTCGTCTTAACACCTTGAATACCAGGGGGATGGAGCTTTGTGTGTGTGTGTGTGTGTGTGTGTGTGTGTGTGTGTGTGTGTGTGTGTGTGTGTGTGTGTGTGTGTGTGTGTGTGTGTGTTCTTTTGACTGGGATCAGAATAGCCCAGGACACCTAACCTAACAGCCCACTGTGACGAATGCAGTGATGAGTGGTGACACACACATACACCCAGACACACAGGAAGTGACAGCACAGTCCTGTGAAATCAGTGTATCACACGGAGACAGAGGGTGTATTCAAACAGACAGTTAGTTGTAATTCCCAAACAAAGAAGACTGGCTGTGAATATTCCCCATTCCACAGCAGGATGTGATGCCAATATCAACACGTTGAGACTATATTTTAAATTGTTTAGAATTTAATAACTTCATTACTCTTAATAACAATGTGGAGGAAACAAGGTTTATGTAATATTTTTAAGCGGATATTTTTTCCTAAGGAAATAAAGTGTTTCAGGTGATTCTGAAAGAGACTAGATAAATTGAAAGTTTTAATTCACTTTATGGAAGCAGACTCATAGTTTAATTTTCTCTGCTTAACCCATACATTTCACATCACTGGATTCGGAATGTAGACCTACCTACCTCTTACAATGATTGGCTTTGGAGTATAGATGCATCCTAAAAAAAACTAATGGTGACTTACATTTTGAACATCTGTCTTATTTACTAATGGACTTACACATAAAAACATGCATTTTGAAAAAAAATCTTCCTACTAATTTGTCTTCTCTAATAGAAGCCCACAGTAATTCACAGATTTTGTGATTTTTACTTTAACTGTGCCTAATCCAATCAAAGATGTAAAACCCAGAATTCAACTAATCTAGCAAGTGAATGATTCAAAATTTAAATGATTTTGAAAATAAACAGTTTTTAAGTCTTTGATAGAGACTATATTTCCCCTTCTCCGCAAATATTCAACCATCTAATTTTGAAGTGGTTCTTTTGTCCTAGCTTTGATAAGTATTTTAATTGAATCTAATTTTAATGAGAGATTATAGGGAGAGGAAAATGGCTTGAATAATGTGGAGTACTGTATACACACACTAATTTGTGCTTTGGGTCAATTTAACCCCTGTCTCAAGGACATTATTTTGGGAAAAGACTGTATAAAGCCCATGGACAACTAATCCACAAGGAGTACACATCTCCACTCCTCTACTACTGCCTGCTGATACATGCTGAACAACGTCCCCTGTGGTTTCAAACAGCCTTCTACAGCAGTTTTCAGGTGTACTTATTGAAACAAAACACTGTACCTGATGATACAGTGTGTACAACTAAGCATATACAACATCAGAATATTTAAGTTTTGAATCAGAGCAAGTCAAAAAGCTGACATTTCATATAGTATACGAACAGAGTCTGACCAATGGTTAAAAAAAAAAAAAATGAGTATTATGATTCCATAAAGGACATGAGAAGCTGGGTGTTTCGTGAGGATGGTTCACAGACCAAATGGAAGATGAATTGAAAAATAGAGACCTCAGAGCTCCTCGGATTGGCAATGTCTCTACTCCTAGACACTACTCACGCTCTCAATCATTTCCGGTCCCTGTAGATCAGCTATCAGCTGCAATATTGCTTCAAACAGACCTTTTACCCATCCTCAAGCAACGTCTGATAACACATTGTAACTGAGGAACTCACACTGTGGGGATGCGCGCCGCTAACGCTCTCTTCAAACACCTGTCAATGAATTCAGAAAGAACTGCTCGGCTGTAGATCACTTTTCGACCTTGAGGTTTTTTTAATCCAAAACGAAGAGAACAGAGACTAAATATAGAGCACCTAAATGCACACAGGCCCAGTGTTATATTGTATTTAAGACATACGGAAATGAGCACAGCAGAGGTTTTCTTCTTCTTTATCAAGACAAAATAAGTAGTTACCCATTCAAAATAAAATCTGCAACAAAAAAGAAAAAAAATATATTCATTTTAGAAATAGAGGTTGTTCAATACACCCGGAACGTAATCGTACTGTATATATACCAAAATGCACCCACTGCACTGAGAAGTAGTGATATTTAGTTGCACATCTGTAAAAGGTATGATACTGACAGTAATATGTATGTATGCCCAAAGATCAGAGCCATGTACTGTATACACCAGGACTTCATAGTGGTAAAATGAGTTATGACTGCCATAAGTACTAACACACATGCGTTTCACTAACATATTATTATTGCCATTTTTCATTAAATACTGTTAGAATCTCTCTCATCTATAAAATAAGTTGTCCATAACAAGAACCTATTTTAGCTTTTTGTTTTGTCCTCTTCCTTTGATAATCATCAACCCTATCTAAGGTAACATTGTATACAACAACATCTGACCAGTAGGGTTAGGGAGAGATCCCAATATCCACACTTTGCTTGGCATCGGAGGAACCATAACAAGGGGTGAACCAGCCTGCTTTATAGGGGACTCAGCTGATGGTGTGGGCTGCATACAGCCGCTGCTTCTCCTTCTCACTCCAGCACGGAGGTAGGGGGAGGGTGCGCGCAGCACTTGGGCCGTCTGACATTTTTCAGCATGGACCTGAAAACGTTCTGCTGCCTCCTCTTGTTTTTCCTGCTGTTGGCGTCGTCCACGGCAACGGTGGCGGGCGAGTCGGGCACCACCGGCGGCACTGAGATGGACTTCCTGAGTGATGACTGGGTCACGACCTTCTTCTCTTGTTCTTTGATCTTACACTGCAGGTGGCTCTGGATGGCAAAGCCAAGGGACTCGGGGTCAACGGATGCTCCGTACACCTCCCAGGTCATCCCCTGCTCGTCCCACAGCACATCGTGAACGCTCTTCTCTCCTTTCTGTTTCCCCTCCTCATCTTCTTCCTCCTTGTCCTTCCTCTCCGGCTCCAGCTGCTCCTGCTTCTTCTTGCCCAACAAAGCCTTAACGCCCCCAACCCCCTTAACAATGCTCTCCTTCGCCGCTTTCACTGCCGTCTTGGGTTTAGTGTCCTCTGCTTTTTTGGAGGTTGTCGTTGAGGCCTGGCTGGGCTTGGCAACGGAAGAAGTTGACTGCGAAGGAGGAGGAGCAGCCTTATTGTCGGAGGATTTGGTCATGCTTACGGCAGTTGGCGACAAGGGGGATGGAGCTTTAGCAGAGGGAGGCTTGGCAGGCTGCGTTGGCACGGTCTGCGCTTCATTAGACACCGTTGGTTTCTCTGCTGCATTGGGCTTGGATTGGGAGTCTGCCACTGCCTTCTCGCCTCGATGCTGGTGATGATTCGCTTTAGCTACCGGCTCGTTTTGGCCGCCGCACGGCTCGATGTTGATCTGGTAGACGGGCTGCAGAGGCGGGAGTGCTCCTCTCTGCTGGATGTTGCATAGCGCTGCTGCCCCCCCGACTGCCAGATCTTTAGGCTTGGCCCCCAGCCTGGCGACCTCTGCATGGAGGGCCGCCACCGCCTCCTCTGCATGGAGCACCACGCCGGCACTCTGACTGGAGCATGACCCCGCCTCCAGGGTCAATCGCTCTGACCCAGACCTGAGACCTGCGGTGTAGTTAGGTGGCGGGGGGCAGGATGGACTGCTGCCCATGTGAATCTGGTGGAGGGGCACCTGGTAGACCACAGACAGGCTCTCAACTGCTGCTTCCTCCCTCAGGGCAGCACCTCTGTCAGTGGACCTGTAGGGCGGGGGCAGAGGAAACAGGCTGGGGCTGGTGGAGACCGCCCGGCTGCACATGTTAGCCACTGCTTGGACCTCTACGTCCTGGCCCTGCTTGCTATGGGTGGGGGTGGCAGTGGGGGTGGCGATGGGGGTGCGGGTCATGGTGGAGGCCTCCCGGTATAGTTTACAGTGGGCTTTCTGTTGCATCTCCTCCGAGACCGAGGCAGTCTGGACGGCTTCGTCTGCCACCTGTGCTGCATGGTGGGCAGGCTGCTGGTTCTGGCCCTGTTGGGCCTCAGACTGCTGGTTCTGTTGGGCCTCGTTGAGTGACGAGGGAGAATCCTTCTGTGATGAAGACTCTGACGATGCCGCCAGCAGGTGTTTATTTAAGCAGATCTCTGTCTTTGCTACTGGAGTAGGTTGTAAATCCTTCTTCTCGGGGGGTGTCGGACTTGAGGCCTTATTCCTAAGCCCTACGTTTTCCTTGCTGTCTGATGATGGAGGCGTGGTGGTGATGGCAGCATTGACAGGAGCTACTGCAGTCTCCTTGGTCTGTTCCGGCTGCGATGTAGCTGCCGTTTTATTATGTTCCGTTTGGGAAGGAGGGTTCTGAGAGATTGTCTTGGGCGTATTTTTTTTAGAGGCCTGTAGAGGACGTTCTGATGGAGTAGGGTTGGTGGCGGTGGTGGTTGCGGTGGCTGGGCTAGGTAAAGGTGAGAGACTCTGTGTTGTAGTACTACTATCAGCCTCTTTTGATTTGTAAGGAGGCGGAGCAACCTTGTTTGTAGTCACTGCAGCTCCCTCTGCCTTACCTTGTTTGGGAGTCGTCAGAGACGTCAGCACTTCAGAGGCCGAGGTATGCTTTGGATCACAGGTCTGAGGGGGATGTTGATTTGGTGTGGTTGCGTTTTTGTTGTCCCCTGCTAGTAGTGACTCCTCTTTAGCTACTGCAGAAACTCTGACGGTAGCACTCGGTACTGCTGTGGGCTCTGGCGATGGCTTGGCTGCACACCCATTCCCTGCCCCTGCTCCACCAGGCTCTTTCTCTCTGCAGTAATTCGTATGCACGTCAACCTTTGATGATTTAACGGCGGACGACAGGCCGGCCTTAGAGATATGCTTCTCCTTCTCCTCACTGGCGGCTGTGGGGGTTAACGCTGTCAAATTGGCGTTGCCGTCCCTACGGCCCTCTGCCGTCGCGTCGGTTACACTCACACCTCCTCGGCATGTCAATGCCATCTGCTGCTCTATTCCAATCACATGCTCCGATGGCGATTTCCCTCCGTTGCCATTGGTCGAGAAAGATGTGTTGGTGTTGGACCCCACCCCGCCGCCAACCGGTTGTCCATGGCCAGTTGATTGGATCCTGGAGGTTGTGTTGGGGGTTGTCAGACACAGGTTATCATGTGTGTGTTCTGTAGGGACAGGGGCAGGGGTAGTGGTGGGGGCAGGGCAACCCTGGGTGAGGTTCAGGTTAGGTTCTTTAGCCCAGTTGGTGTTAGACTCCTGGTTTCCCAGAGCTTCCACTCCAGCCAGCTGAGGGACCATTTGGACTGTCACTGTCCTTTTTGGGTTGGTTCCCATCCTGTATTGAGACAGTCCTCTTAGCCACTTCTACTGTAGGGATCCAAAGTCGAACCAGGTGTCCACAATCCTATCCCTGTCTATTTGTGTAATTCCCTATAAAGTAGGAAAATAGAATAGTTTTAGTTTCAAAGAAGTATGAACAATAAATTAGATCATTCCATGTAGATAATGGTATTATACTATAAGTCTTTATATTAATAGAGGATGATGATCTTGGTAATTTCTTTCTCACTCTTGCATTTTACATCCTGACCTCAAAGGTGATATCGAAACACCAAAAAAGACATGAGACTTTATTACAATTTTTTTTTTAACATAAATATATTTTAACTTGAAATTAGAAAACTAACACGATGAGTGATGAATCTGAATCTGTAAACAAAGCAACAGACAATAGCAATAACTCCAAATTACTAACAATAAGCCCAAGACAATGCTGCTTCAAAACTGACCTAAACTGTTTTGCTGCTCAGAGATCGTTGGCCTTTCCTCTTTTCATTCCAGTAAGTACATTTAATTTTAATGTGTCTCTGATGACTGCAAACTGATTTGAAATGATGGACCATGAGCACTCCGAGTCCCTTTGGAGCAGAGAAGATAAAGCAATGCCAAATCTAAGATTAACTATGCCACAAATGATTTTTGCTCAAAAACTGATGGAATTTGAAAGACTACAGCAATCAAAAACACTTACCACATACTTCAACAAGCTTGAGTGAATCAAATAATTCCTCTTAACCCAGGAGGAAATCTATTGAATTATCCTTAAGTGGGGACAGAGGCATTGACTTTGCAATCGCAACAAGTGAAAGCAATAGTGTAGCCTTAGTTCCACGTTTGACTTTACCATTAGAAAAAGTATATATCCCAATGCCCCAGGGCAGTGATTGGGGACATTGCCCTGTGTAGGGTGCCATCTTTCGGATGGGACGTTAAATGGGTGTCCTGACTCTGTGGTCACTAAAGATCCCATGGCACTTATCGTAAGAGTAGGGGTGTTAACCCTGGTGTCCTGGCTAAATTCCCAATCTGGCCCTCATACCTTCACGGCCACCTAATCATCCACAGTTTACAATTTGTCTCATTCATCCCCCCTCCTCTCCCCTGTAACTATTCCCCAGGTTGTTGCTGTAAATGAGAATGTGTTCTCAGTCAACTGACCTGGTAAAATAAGGGTTAAATAAAGAGCTATCAGACACTGCAGCCTACAGATGTAGGATCTTCATTTGAGCCAGTTTCCTACAGCAGGATAATAATCCTGCAGCAACAGGAAATGTGAATTATTATGTGGACTATAATAAATGGACAGTTTTGTAGGAGTTGATCAATTTTCTCAGCAACAAAAGAGTGATCAAATTATGATCCTATATCTGTATGACATAAGTCCTTTTAAAAAGGTCTGAAATGAGCCATCTGCTGGCCTCAAACACAGACCTCTGTGTGTTTGTTGGTCTCATCTGTTGCAACATCTTCCCTGAAGCTACAGCAACAGAGCTGTTCATTGTGGACATCGATAAGACATTGAACCAATTTGGGGAGATTTCAAATGCACTTCAATTAGCCCATTGGATTTTTCCAATAGGCTTCATTCATCATAGAGTCTGTTCATTTTTGACTCTGTGATCTTATTTTCCTCGTCATCATTCTACAGGTTATGGCAATTAAAAAGAAGGCCTATTGTCATTAATAACAAAGTAAAAGTCTCAACGGGTTATCCTTATCCTTCTAAATCCGACACTTCTCGTTCCTGAATGTCCTAGCCAGGCTACTAAATATTCCATTTGGAATTGTAAGCTCAAATACATCACAGTGTATTGGCTTATATGTAGGCCAAACGCACACGCCCATCCGAAAATAAATCTCAAGCAGTGTCTAAGCCTGCAGCTGCAGACTCCAGACAGAGAGAAGTAGAAAGAGTGAGTGAGCAGCGGCCCACTCAAAAAGAAATCAGATTTCTGAAAGGTACGAACTAAATGGCTTTGCCATGGTATTTTTAGTACAGAAGGAGAATAGGATGGCTTGTATAGTTCTGAGTGCTTGAGTTGTGATTTGTCAGATTGGATTTTCCATGCCACACAGTTGGCAAACGTGTCCAGTATATTCACACTATAAGAAAGTGACCTATTACTACGGCACCACTCTCTGGCTGCCTTGACAAGTGGCTCTGGCTGTCGGACCAGATCACATCCAACCCCTTGGATGTGTGAAGTGAAATGATGGTTCCCTATGAAATTGTTCTTCAATGGCCGACCACGCTTTCAGCAATCAACTCGACCGCAATAATTGAACCAGGTGTACAGGGGCGAAATGAAGAAAAGGAAGCAGAGCAACTCAGCCCTCAGACAGACACACTGTGTGTGACTCCTTGAACTGTCATCCCAGGACGTTCACATCCTATAAAATGATGTGTTTCCTATGTAGTTTATCTCAATCCAAATTAGATGGTGACTTAAAGCATCTGTTGTTCTGGAACTTTGTGTCCTAGGGTGTTGTTTTTGGGCCTCACTATTAATCATCCTCATCATTAAGTTTGTTCTCAGCCAAGGAAAGGTTAGTCTTCTTTTTGGGCATATCCAAATAGCCAGAACCTGTGACATTTTATTTTCTGCGCAAAACAATGAATAGGCCCGTATTCATAAAGAGTAAGTGTGAGAGTAAGAATGCTGACCAAGGATCAGTTTAGGATCAATATTCCATATAATAGAACTGTGGGTTTAAGTTACTCTGTCAGAGTACATTTTGAGGGGAGAGGCAGAGGGATAGACTAGTCAATCCTTTATTCAGGGCCCGTATTGATTCATAGCGCCCCTCAGAATAGGAGTGCTGATCTAGGATCAGGTCCCCTCTGTCCATGTGATCTTATTCATTATGATCTAAAAGACTACACTGATCCTAGATCAGCATGTTTACTCTCACGCTTACTCTTTATGAATAAGGGCCTTGGTTACTTGAAGCAGGAGGTGACCGTATCCTACAGGAAGGGGTCAGTGTGTCCTCTGCCTCATGTAGGGTAGCTGTGGGGTCTCCCATCAGGAGTTCCATCACCCCATGTTAATATCGAAGATGAGCGAGAGGCCCCCAAGCTGTTCATTTGAGACACAGGAGCATATAAATACGACTTTGTAATTAGATTTGTCTTGTTTCTTACTTCAATGGGATTTCAGTGGAATAAACCAAGCAGATGAATCAACAAGGTGGTAAATAAGATCCAGTGAGGTACACTACATGACCAAAAGTATGTGGACACCTGCTCGTCAAACATCTCATTCCAAAATCATGGGTATTAATATGGTCCCCCCCTTTGCTGCTATAACAGCTTCCACTCTTCTAGGAAGCATTTTCACTAGATGTTGGAACATTGCTGCGAGGTCTTGCTTCCATTTAGCCACAAGAGCATTAGTGAGGTCGAGCACTGATGTTTGGCGATTAGGCCTGGCTCCAATTCATCCCAAAGGTGTTCGATGGGGTTGAGGTCAGGGCTTTGTGCAGGCCAGTCAAGTTCTTCCACACTGATCTCGACAAACCATTTCTGTATGGACCTCGCTTTGTGCACACGGGTATTGTCGTGCTGAAACAGGAAAGGGCCTTCCCCAAACTGTTGCCACAAAGTTGGAAGCACAGAATCGTCTGGAATACCATTGTATGCTGTAGCGTTAAGATTTCCCTTCACTAGAACTAAGGGGCCTAGCCCAAACCATGAAAAACAGCCCCAGACCATTATTCCTTCTCCACCAAACTTTACAGTTGGCGCTATGCATTGGGGCAGGTAGCGTTCTCCTGGCATCCGTCAAACCGAGATGGTGAAGCGTGATTCATCACTCCAGAGAACGCGTTTCCACTGCTCCAGAGTCCAATGGCGGTGAGCTTTACACCACTCCAGCCAATGTGCATGGTGATCTTAGGCTTGTGTGCGGCATCTCGGCCATGGAAACCCATTTCATGAAGCTCCCGACTAACAATTTTTGTGTTGACGTTGCTTCCAGAGGCCGTTTGGAATTCTGTAGTGAGTGTTGCAATCGAGGACAGACGATTTTTATGCACTTCGCACTTCAGCACTCAGCGGTCCCGTTCTGTGAGCTTGTGTGGCCTACCACTTCGTGGCTGAGCCGTTGTTGCTCCTAGACGTTTCTACTTCACAATAACTGCACTTTCAGTTGACCGGGGCAGCTCTAGCAGGGCAGAAATTTGTTGGAAAGGTGGCATCCTATGACGGTGCCTTGTTGAAAGTCACTGAGCTCTTGAGTAAGGCCATTCTACTGCCAATGTTTGTGTATGGAGATTGGATGCTGTATGTTCGATCTTATACACCTGTCAGCAACGGCTGAGGCTGAAATAGGCAAATCCATTCATTTGAAGGGGTGTCCACATACTTTTGTATATAGTGTATATTATTGCTAATCAATACAATATAGCGGTCCAAACAGGACGTAGATTGTGTGAACACCCGACAGCATCATTCATTGGTAATAAGTTAGGCTAATACTGATATTACTGATAAAACAGGAGAAATACTGTTTTAAAAGCCCAATGCAGTAAAGAAAAGTGACGTTCCTGTGTTTTATATATATTTCCACACTATGCGGTTGGAATAATACTGTGAAATTGCGAACATTATGATAATGCCCTTTTAGTGTAAGAGCTGTTTGAAAAGTCCACTTGAAATTTCTGCCTGCCTGGTGACATCACCATGGGTAAATTAGTTAATAGACCAATAAGAAAGAGTTCCAAACCTCTCTGCCAATAAAGCTAGATTTAAATTTTCCCCTCCCAACTCAGACCACTCCCAGACAGTCCTAACAAAAGTATTGCTTTAGAAATGGATCTTTGCTAAGAAGCAATATTTTCTTTATTTTTTACAATTAGAATTGAAAACAATCACAGTGAGGTACTTAAATTGTTACCCAGAAATGATTTGATAATTAAATAAAAACTGGATTGGACCTTTATCACAAAATAATTGCACATTCTACATTTGCAAAAATAAATACATTAAATATTTTGAAAACCATTTTCAAAAAGCTTATCGTACAGTACAGTAGGATCAAATATATCTAGGACTACTGAGGTTTCCCCCCTCTTGAGTTGACTGACATATTACATACATATCACAACGAATCACATGATACAATAGGTGAGTTGGGGGAATGGACCCTGACAATTGAATGGTCAAATCATATCTCCTCCTGAAATAGTAATTCGTAGGTCTGTGTGTTTCCCTGGAGATACCATATATTTAAAATACAATTTTATACAGTCAGTGACCGGCGACTAGAATGCATGGACTTAGCGATGGAGATAATGTAGCCTAGACATACATCAACTTTACCATTATGACATGAATCCCTTTAGAAGCATCACACAGTAGAGAATATGCTTCTTTCTCATCTATTTCACGTTTCACTTCTACTACACGTTTAGTAGGCCTATAGGCTACCCAATCCGTATGTAGCTGTGAACGTCTCTATGCATTCGTCATATTAGGGTCTCCTCTCTCGAAAAAAAACATCCCCACTGAAATTACAGTTTCAACCCCAGACAATTATCTCATGATGTAGCGTACAAGTGAATTGATATAGAAAATACAACAATATCGTAGCCATGACAAAACAAAGGGATGTGGAGATGAATGCGATGAAAAGATACAGTCAGGTGAGAGAAACAACATCATAACCATGTCAATTGACGATGCACATCCGAACCCCACTCCTAATAACCAACACATCAACACATAGGAATTTCAGGACCCCCCCTGCGGCTTTACAGTCATATTTGACCTTGCGGAGGAATTCATTATCTGTACACTTATTATCTTAACGACACTTTATTCAGACAAAGAGGAGACAGCTTACCTGGTGCGGTGTAGTCCCCGTATCATATCATATTCAGGGGGTTGATTACTGCGCTATTTAGCCACTGTTTGTTTCCACGGTGCGGCTGAAGCACCCGGCTGAATATCAATGAAAGAATTTCAAGCAGGTCTCGGTGACATGAAGCCGCGCCTTCGATCGGAGCGGTTCGGAATACAGGTCTGATCAGAGGAGGTAGCCTAAATGATAATTGCGTCAAGCATGTAATATCGATTTTCTTCCGAGGATCTAGCGAAGATGTGGCTGTGCGCTATGACTCACGCTTGTTCGGTTGGGTCCTCCTCCTATACAGACAGTTATCATATCAAACTTGCTGCTACGCTTCACGGAGCAATAGGCTACATTGTCATTGGAGCTAACAAATCGTGGTGTCACCTCTCTCTTTCTGCGAGATCGTGCTGTCCCAGGGGATGTCCACACTGCATTGTTTTCGGGATGCTCAATGACTGTAAAAGAGAAAAAGAAAAAAGAATGAAGGAAAAAAATGGTATGAAAGAAAGAGAGGAGGACACAGAATGGTATGAAAGAGAGGAGGACACAGAATGGTATGAAAGAGAGGAGGACACAGAATGGTATGAAAGAGAGGAGGACACAGAATGGGATGAAAGAGAGGAGGACACAGAATGGGATGAAAGAGAGGAGGACACAGAATGGGATGAAAGAGAGGAGGACACAGAATGGGATGAAAGAGAGGAGGACACAGAATGGTATGAAAGACAGGAGGACACAGAATGGTATGAAAGAGAGGAGGACACAGAATGGGATGAAAGAGAGGAGGACACAGAATGGGATGAAAGAGAGGAGGACACAGAATGGGATGAAAGAGAGGAGGACACAGAATGGTATGAAAGACAGGAGGACACAGAATGGTATGAAAGAGAGGAGGACACAGAATGGTATGAAAGAGAGGAGGACACAGAATGGGATGAAAGAGAGGAGGACACAGAATGGGATGAAAGAGAGGAGGACACAGAATGGTATGAAAGACAGGAGGACACAGAATGGTATGAAAGAGAGGAGGACACAGAATGGGATGAAAGAGAGGAGGACACAGAATGGGATGAAAGAGAGGAGGACACAGAATGGTATGAAAGAGAGGAGGACACAGAATGGGATGAAAGTGAGGAGGACACAGAATGGTATGAAAGAGAGGAGGACACAGAATGGGATGAAAGAGAGGAGGACACAGAATGGGATGAAAGAGAGGAGGACACAGAATGGTATGAAAGAGAGGAGGACACAGAATGGGATGAAAGACAGGAGGACACAGAATTGCAGGGACATCAGACATCAAACATAGAGAAAGCAGCATTTAATTACATATGATAGGCTAGTTATTTCCTGCTCTCCACATACAAAAGAAATGCTGTTAAGCATTTGGACCATTGGGCAGTATATATCTAATCCCTGTAGACTACATACGGCATTGCTTGCTGAATGGGAACAACAATCTATAGGCCACAGACAGTGTCACTGCAACACTGTCTGTAGTGTTGTGTTGAGGCAGTGGCTATACACTATATGTAGTGTTGTGTTGAGGCAGTGGCTATACACTATCTGTAGTGTTGTGTTGAGGCAGTGGCTGTACACTATCCATTTCCATCACTGGATATGGATGTGACTATGCATGCACTTGCACTGAAGGGGAAAAGCACCGTTAATTATGCCCTGTACTCAGTGGTGGTTCTAGCTTCTATGGCTCCCTGGGCGAACCCCCCCAACAACAAAAAGCACCATTCTGCACTAACTGTCATTTTTATTCAGACATTCGGAACAACACAAATAAATAATCATAACATTTAAAACGATATAAATATATATACAAAAATAAGACTCCTAAATATCAAAAAGAAGTAACAAAGACAAATAGAAACAAATTGTAATATATAAATACAAATAAAAAGAGAATCGAATTACACTATTACCCTATTCCTAACAAAAAACACACAAGTAAAATAAAATTGCACAAATCCGTAAATCACACAAATACACAAATAGAATAGCACACTTATAAAGAAGAGAACCTGATTATTACACTATTGAACTTCAAACAAGAAACACACCAACTAAATTGCACAACTAATTACATTACTAATTGCATTAGTAGTGTACAAAGTTAGAGATGTGCTATTTGATAGATTCCCCCGCTCGGGCTTCCAGTGGGGAGACCTGAGGTCAACCTACCCCCGCCCCCCTCCCCATCTCATACTTCTGAGTGGGAGACCTTCCCAGGCAGTAGCCTGCCAAGCTCACAAACTAGAATCAGGGCGCCCACTCCGACAAGGTTAATTGACCCACAGTCCCACATGGTGACATGATATCATTGACGTGACGTGCAAATGAGCGATAGAAAACCAATCACGCAAATGTCACCATTTGGAATATTTTTTTAATTTTTTTTGTGCGGGCGCCCTATGCCGCCCCCGGCAAGATGCCGCCCCGGGTTAAATTAATCTGATTCAGTATCTCCTCCATGTGTTGTCCCCCCTGTCATGTCCCCAATCCTCACTGACAAGTCCCTGTGTTATGGATCATTGCTCCCGGGATCCTTGGGAAGTCCAACTCTGACCTCACCCCATTGAAGTTGAAATGTAAAATGGTTAAGGTAAGGGTTATTGTAATGAACACGATGGGAGACAGAGAGCTGGTTTCAAGCGCAGGGCGCAGCAGGTGTTTATTGCAAAGGACCACAGGAGGAGGCAGGTAGCTGGGTCCAGGGACAGGCAGAAGGTAATACACAGGGGTCCAAAAGGGCAACAGTACAGGCAGGGAAAAGGCTAGTAACGTAGTCCGGGAGATCAGGCAATAGGTTGATAACAGGAAATCCGATAGACTAAAGTACAGGCAGGGAATAGGCAAAAGGCGCCGTTAGTGAGGCAGGCAAAAACTATCATACACAGGAGGAGTAAATCACAGGGAAACCCAGTGCTCCGAAAGACGTGTGACACAAAACAAACAGATCCTCACAGTGATGGGGTGCAAAGAACTGAACTAAAAAGTATATTTCAGTGTGTTGTCTCTGAACACACACACACACACACACACACACACACACACACACACACACACACACACACACACACACACACACACACACACACCTTTCCTATTGGACTCAGTAATTGTGTAGGGTTGACCTCTGGCCCTAAGAAGCCCATGGAAGATGGTTAGATGAGACAGCAGCCACTGAGGCCTGTGATACAGACCTTAAAGTCCGAGTGCAGTCTTATATACAGTACCGGTCAAACATTTGGACACATATACTAATTGCAGAGTTTTTATTTATTTTTTACTATTTTCTACATTGTAGAATAATAGTGAAGACATCAAAACTATGAAATAACACATTTGGAATCATGTAGTAACAAAAAAGTGTTAAACAAATTCTTAAAAAGTAGCCACCCTTTGCCTTGATGACAGATTTGCACACTTTGGCAAGCTTCATGAGGAATTATTTTCCAAATGCTGAGCACTTGTTGGCTGCTTTTCCTTCACTCTGCGGTCCAACTCATCCCAAAACATCTCAATTGGGTTGAGGTCGGGTGATTGTGGAGGCCAGGTCATCTGATGCAGCACTCCATCCCTCTCCTTCTTGGTCAAATAGCCCTTCACAGCCTGGAAGTGTGTTGGGTTATTGTCCTGTTGAAAAACAAATGATAGTCCCACTGTGCAAACCAGATGGGATGGCGTATCGCTGCAGAATGCTGTGGTAGCCATGCTGGTTAAATGTGCCTGGAATTCTAAATAAATCACAGACAGTGTCACCATCAAAGCACCCCCACACCATCACACCTCCTCCTCCATGCTTCTTGGTGGGAAATACACATGCGGAGATCAACCGTTCACCTACTCTTCGTCTCATAAAGACACAGCGGTTGGAACCAAAAATCTCAAATTTGGATTCATCAGACCAAAGGACAGATTTCCACTGGTCTAATGTCTATTGCTCATGTTTCTTGGCCCAAGCAAGTCTCTTCTTCTTATTGGTGACTTTAGTAGTGGTTTCTTTGCGGCAATTCGACCATGAAGACCTGATTCACACAGTCTCCTCTGAACAGTTGCTATTGAGATGTGTCTGTTACTTGAACTCTGTGAAGCATTTATTTGGGCTGCAATCTGAGGTGCCATTAACTCTAATGAACTGATCCTCTGCAGCAGAGGTAACTCTGGGTCTTTCTTTCCTGTGGCGGTCCTCACGAGAGCCAGTTTCATCATAGCGCTTGATGGTTTTTGCAACTTCACTTGAAGAAACTTTAAAATTTCTTGAAATTGTCCGTATTTACTGACCTTCATGTCTTAAAGTAATGACGGACTGTCGTTTCTCTTTGCTTATTTGAGCTGTTCTTGCCATAATATGGACTTGTTGTTTTACCAAACCCCGCTATCTTCTGTATACCACTGCTACCTTGTCACAACACAACTGATTGGTTCAAACGCATTAAGAAGGAAAGAAATTCCACAAATTAACTTTTAATAAGGCACACCTGTTAATTGAAATGCTTTCCAGGTGACTACCTCATGAAGCTGGTTGAGAGAATGCCAAGAGTGTGCAAAGCTGTCACCAAGGCAAAGGGTGGCGACTTTGAAGAATCTCAAATATAACATATATTTTGATTTGTTTAACACTTTTTTGGTTACTACATGATTCCATATGTGTTATTTCATAGTTTTGATGTCTTCACTATTATTCTAGTAAAAATGTTTTAAAAAACCTGGAATGAGTAGGTGTGTCCAAACTTTTGACTGGTACTGTGTATATATATATTTCCACAATAATAATACTGTGAAAAGGATAATACCCCTTGAGGGTAAAAGCTGTTAAAAAAGGTCGCCTGAAATTTCAGCCTGCTTTGGTGGGATGGAGTTTTGGCCTTCTGTTGTGACATCACCATGTGGTAAATGAGTTAATAGACCAATAAGAAAGAGAGTTCCAAACCTCTCTGCCAATAGCAGCTAGTTTTAAGTTTTCCCCTCCCCATGCAAACCACTCCCAGACTGTCCTACCAACATTTTTCCTTGAGAAATTGCTCTTCACTAAGAAGATTTTTTTTTCTTTTAGACATTTTAAATTGAAAACAATCACAGTAAGGTACCTAATTGTTATCCAGAAATGATTTGATATTGAGATAAAAACGGCTTCATTGGACCTTTTAATTACGATTTAAACACACCACAACATATATGTCACATCAACAGCATCCTCCCGGACACCCTAGACCCACTCCAATTCGCATACTGCCCCAACAGATCCAAACATGAAGCAATCTCAATCGCACTCCACACTGACCTTTCCCACCTGGACAAAATTAACACCTATGTGAGAATGCTGTTCATTGACTACAGCTCAGCGTTCAACACCATAGTGCCCACAAAGCTCATCACTAAGTTAAGGACTTTGAGACTAAACACCTCCCTCTGCAATTGGATCCTGAACTTTCTGACGGGCCGCCCCCAGGTGGTAAGAGTAGGCCACAAACAAGTCCGCCTCGCTGATCCTTAACACTGGGGCCTCTCAGGGGTGTGTACTTAGTCCCCTCCTGTACACCCTGTTCACCCACGACTGCGTGGCCAAACACAACTCCAACACCATCTTTAAGTTTGCTGACGACACAACAGTGGTAGGCCTGATCCCTGACAACGATGAGACGGCCTATAGGGAGGAGGTCAGAGAACTGGCAGTGTGGTGCCAGGACAACAACCTCTCCCTCAATATGAGCAAGACAAAGGAGCTGATCGTGGACTACAGGAAAAGGCGGGCCGAACAGGCCCCTTAACATCGACGGAGCTGTAGTGGAGCAGGTCGAGAGTTTTAAGTTCCTTGGTGTCCACATCACTAATCAATCAATGAAATGTATTTATAAAGCCCTTCTTACATCAGCTGATGTCACAAAGTGCTGTACAGACGAACTATCATGGTCCAAACATACCAAGACAGTCGTGAAGAGGGAATGAAAAAACCTTTTCCGCCTCAGGAGACTGAAAAGATTTGGCATGGATCCCCAGATTGTCAAAAGGTTCTACAGCTGCACCATCAAGAGCATCCTGACCTGTTGCATCACTGCCTGGTATGGTAACTGCTCAGCATCTGACCGTAAGGCGCTACAGAGGGTAGTGCGTACAGCCCAGTACATCACTGGGGCCAAGCTTCCTGCCATCCAGGACTTATATAATAGGCGGTGTCAGAGGAAAGCCCAAAAAATTGTCAGAAACTCCTGTCACCCAAGTTATAGACTGCTTTCTCTGCTACTGCACGGCAAGTGGTACCGGAGCGCCAACTCTAGGACCAAAAGGCTCATCAACAGCTTCTACCCCCAAGCCATAAGTGTCACGTCCTGACCCGTATAAGGGGTTATTTGTTATTGTAGTTTGGTCAGGACGTGGCGGGGTGTGTTTGTTTTGTGTTGTCAGGGTTTTTGGGTTGTGTTCTATGTTTTGTATTTCTATGTTCTATTTTCTCGTTTTTTTATTTCTATGTCTAGTTTATTGTTTTGACCTTCAATTGGAGGCAGCTGTTCCTCGTTGCCTCTAAGTGAAGGTCCTATTTAGTAGGGGTGTTTTTTATGGGGTTTTTGTAGGTAGTTGTTTCGTGTATAGCTGTATGCCTTACAGGACTGTTTGTCATTGTTTTTGTATACGTTTGTTTTTCCTTCTTTCTGCCAATAAAAAAGATGAGTATACAGACTCCCGCTGCATTTTGGTCTACGTTATACGACGGCCGTGACAGTAAGTCTGCTGAACAATTAATAAAAACACCACCGGACTATTTACATTGACCCCCCCCCCCCCCCCTTTGTACACTGCTACTAATCATTGTTTATTATCTATGCATAGTCACTTCACCCCTATCTACATGTACAAATTATCTCAACTAACCTGTACCTACGCACACTGACTCGGTACCCCCTGTATATAGCCTCGTTATTGTTATTTTTATTGTGTTACTTTTTATTATTATTTTTTACTTTAGTCTATTTGGTAAATATTTTCTTAACTCTTCTTGAACTGCACTGTTGGTTAAGGGCTTGTAAAGTAAGCATTTCACGGTAAGGTCTACACTTGTTGTATTCGGCGCATGTGATAAATAAAGTTTGTGGTCAAATGTGCTATCGGAATCTATTGACATGTATAGATACCGTATAGATAAATATATAGATACATTATTGATTCAAATATATGAATAGTTGAAGATACCTAGATTGATTAAACTATATCATAGGTAAAGTATCCATACATGCAATGTGTTTTTTTGCCAAAACATTAGTGTTTAAAAAGGGGGATTGACATATCTGATTCCATACTTCAATCAAATATGAACACACTAATTCAAGGAATTTGTCTAGCCGTTAAACTTAATCCCTATGAACAGTGACCATGGTGGCTTTAGGGAAGTATTTTCACCATACATCCTATGCAACATCCGCACCTTCGTGTGGCAAGTATAGGAAATGCAGCTATTATAATAGGTTAGTGCCCTCAAATTCAACTCTGGACCTCGAAGCCTGTTCCAGTTTTTTTCATTGTTCCTGTCTAATCGGGGACGGATTTCGACCTGGGACACCAGATGGATGCAATTCATTAGCAGGTAAAAAGTTTACTCCAAATGTTGTTGAGTTCCGTTTTGTTCTTAAATACAAGTTGTAGTTCAGTCGTGTCTCTCATAAAAATAAGCAGCTAGAAGAAGTTGGAAGGAACCCCACAAACTTCAGTTCACTTTAGAGCAGAATGTATCATTTATAGCAGCTTGTGCCAAACCCTTAGACTATTCAGATTGGAATGGCAACACGTGGAAACCATACAATTAAAAGGAACTGCAAACTTCCGTTTAAGAACCCAACAACTTGTATGTCACGTTGAAGAGTGTTTGGAGTACACGGTTTCTGTTCTGTTGCAAAACGTTTTGCAACAGAATCTGCGTATTGAATACACCCCAGGATTCCATCAACTCACCATACCCCAACCCAACAGGTGGCGCCAAAGGTAAAGTGGTACACTTGTGCGTCGAGATTCTATTAATCAAAGAAGAGGTTAGCCAAAAGACTTGTCAACATTACTACCTCAGTGGACACATCTCTTTCAGTTTAATCTGAGGAATTTGTCATTGCTAAAGTAAATAACGCTCACCACTAGGTCTATTTCTTGCTATCTTCACTCAAATCAAGGCGTAATTGCTGACATAAACCACCTGATTACTCGAGGTAAATATTGACAACCTGTTGGGATTGTGTGGCTAAGCTAGCTAACGTTAGCTAGCTAATGCTTCAAAGCCAGGTATAGCTAACTGTGTTTATTAACACGTTGACTTTCTTTCTGTGGTTAATTATCAAAGTTTCTAACTGCAAGTATTTCACAATCACTGATTTGCTAGCAAGTTATCCGTTGAATGCTGTTCCAGGACAGTCAGTTTGTTATAGCTAGTCTAGTTAGTGTTGTACCGGTCAATGAAATTACTGTACATTTTTTAGTACCCCAACAACTAACTTAGAAACCTGAAGCTACTGTGCTGAAACTTTACGGTGGAGGCACAGTGGCTGAACTGAGACGATCTACTACGCGCTGACTAGCTAGCTGTTAGTTAGCAGCTAACTATCTTCTAAACAAAAGACAAGCTGTCAGTCGGCTAACAAAAGCAGTTATTTTGCCAAGCAAAAGCCATTTGTGTAAAGACACCTGCTAAAGTAGGAGCTCAAATTACAATCGAGCCTTTCTGTTCATGTTGCAGTGTGTTCTCTCATTTCACCTCTACTCACTGGCAATCCTGGTTCAGCAGTGCCACAGCCTGCACCTGATTTCTAGGCTGTACTACTCACTAATTGGCTAAATAAATCACGCCTGGTCTCCTAGCTAAGTAAATGACTGTCCTGGAACAGCATTCAACAGATGGCTTGCAAGCAAATCAATGATTGTGAAATACTTGCAGTTAGATTTAGATAATTTGGGAGGGGGACACCGTGGAAAGTTACTGCTACGGTAACTTTTCAGTGATTGTATCAACCGTTCCCATTGAACATGGGGTTTTGTATAAAGTAGCCAATGATTGTTTTTGGGGAGGTCCTGCAGTACTTTAAAGACTGATAGCTTGAAGGTATCAATAGCTAACTCCTACTACAGAGACATTACCATCGCTGGATTTTTGTTTTCAGCCATTAATTCCATTGCACGGTGTTCAACTAAAGGATAAATCGATAGGCTTGTCTGGAGTACATGGGAATCTTTTTGGGTGCTCATTTGTCAATGTCTCGAAGAAGAGGCATGGCTCGCCATTGCTGTCCTACCAGTATGTGTCTTGGATGACTCCTATGATTATGGTGTTATTCACTTGCTTTGTTGTATTTGGAACTCTTGCTGACATGTCTGTGTTGTAGACCATGTTCGGCAGCATCTGGGGATACTTCTACACGTCCTTCCTTAGATACTGGCTGAAGTGGTTCATCAGACAGGTGACAGGGAAATGCGAGCTGCAAAGGATTTGTGCTGGCTACAAGCCTGGGGCGCCCAGGACAACAAAAGCAGGTGAGGTTACATTCTAGAGCTAAATGGTGTTCATTAGGGCAACAGAACATGTTTTGTTACGGAAAAACAATAATTGGCATCTCTAATTGGACAAGTCCAGATAGCCCTCCCTGTTTTTCCTCCATTCGATGCCTAATGAACACTACCCAACCCTTACGAAAAACAAGTTGTCAGTTGTGCTATTCATTATCATTTTAACCTGTCACTTGATTTTTCTTCATTCAGAATACTCACTCAAGAACTCCAAATCTAAGGTAAATGTTGGAAATCATTCCTTTCACTTGATTTTTACTGAAGCAGGAATGCATGGTTGACTAGTTATCATACAGACAACCACAATCAACTGTTACATTTAACCCACTTAAGAAATCCATTGATCAGTACAGCGATGGTTGTTATTCTTGTCATACTAAGCACATTCTTATCAACAGTTCATGGGCATTTCCATGGTAACAGAGATATGCGGAGACTGATTTTTTTCACTTTAAAATGAATGGCAAACAAATACCAATGATTGCAAAGTTAAACAAAACATACAACTCTATGCACACGACTACTTTTAACAATTTCCACAGAATATTTTACAAAAACACATTTAGTTGAACAGTGCAGATGCAAAGTTTGGTAATAAAATGCCGGTTTGTGCTGTTGGTGTCGTCATTCACTTACCAAACCTCTGCATCTGCACTGTTGGAAGTCGTCATTGTGCATAGTGGTATGGTTTGCTTAACTTTGCAAATATTCGTTTTTGTTTGGCATACATTTTAAAGGGAACAATTCTCAGCATCACTCTGGTACTATGGCATTTCCCCCATTCGAAGTTAAGGCAGTAGGTAATACATAGTTGGTTGTTCCATCATCTGACCTCTGTGATCATCGTGTGTGTTATGACGGCATAGCCTGTAGGAGAAGTACTAACACAAACTCTGAGCTATTACCATGGATGAGATGCCTAATCACACCATCTCTCTCCTCTGTCCCTCCTTCCTTTTCACCTCCCTCTCTCCTCCTCTCTCCTTCCCTCTCCAGCTGTTAAGAGCTGCTGTGGACGTGGAGGAGGACGGCTTGGAGAAGTATCTGGATCTTGTCATGAGGGAAAAGAATGTCAAAACGCAGAGGGATCCCACGTCAGTCTTCTTACCCTTTTACTGTTTTATTCATATTTTCTATATATTATTTTATATGATATATATTGATGACTAATGTGTGTGTCTCTTTGGTCCTAGGTTTAAGGTGAATCTGAAGCTGTGTCTCTTACAAATAACAGGATACAGGAATTTATTCACGTCTGTGGAAGAGTTGAGGAAGGAGACTTTTGACTCGGATAAAGTCCAACATGAGGAAATGCTTTTGAAGGTACTTCGGCCGTTCATTTCTTTTAATGTCAATGACTAGCATGGAGCAATGGAAGGTTTCTGGGTGAGATGATTCAACATGACTGTTTCAAACTTTTTAATATCATCTCTATTTAAGGTAAGTGTAAAGTATTAACAGGAATGGACTTGTCTGAATCTACAGTTATGGGACCTGTTGATGCCCGAGGTCAAACTGGAGTCCAGAGTTACCAAACAGTGGGGCGACATTGGTTTCCAAGGCGATGACCCCAAGACTGACTTCCGAGGAATGGGCATGTTGGGCCTAACCAACCTTGTGTGAGTTATGTTGTCTGAATGACTGTCCAGTCCTGAACAATCTTACCTTGCTCATCAGTATTCTGAAAAGTTGTATATTTTTTTTCTCAAGTTTAGGCTCGATTTCTTAACTTTTTAAAATTCGGTATCTTGTTTATTACAGGTTCTTCAGTGAGAACTACACTGAAGAGGCTCGGCAAGTGCTGTCCCACGCAAACCATCCCAAACTGGGGTTAGGATTACGTAATTACCTCATTTTAGGAGTTGACTGGCCTGTTGAACTCTGTTCTTTATATGTCAGCTATGGTTCTGTTGCACATTTCAGTATATTCACTCATCAATAGCTGCATTCGTTTTAGCTTGCCCAATGTACTGGGTGGGTGGAGTTTCCACATTTGAGCCTTTTCCATTAGTCCTAAAGTGAAACCTCTGCCCACCTGGGCACCAAACAATCTAAAACAAGCACACCCAAAGTAAACCTACTTTGACAACATTTATAGCCTTTTAATGATTAGCATGTGTGTGTCATGTTTCAGGTACTCCTATGCCATAGTGGGTATCAACCTGACGGAAATGGTGTACAGTTTACTGAAGAGTGGTGCTCTCAAACCCCACTTCTACAACACTGTGTCTGGGAGACCCCAACTGCAGCACCTCCATCAGCTGTTCTGTAAGTGTATGCTAATCGCGCTCAACTCTGTTTGTCAGTAGCATAGGGGACAACTCCCTGCTTCAGGTTACCTAACCCCCTAACTCTGTCTTGGCCTCCCTGCTTCAGGTTACCTAACCCCCTAACTCTGTCTTGGCCTCCCTGCTTCAGGTTACCTAACCCCCTAACTCTGTCTTGGCCTCCCTGCTTCAGGTTACCTAAACCCCTAACTCTGTCTTGGCCTCCCTGCTTCAGGTTACCTAACCCCCTAACTCTGTCTTGGCCTCCCTGCTTCAGGTTACCTAACCCCCTAACTCTGTCTTGGCCTCCCTGCTTCAGGTTACCTAACCCCCTAACTCTGTCTTGGCCTCCCTGCTTCAGGTTACCTAACCCCCTAACTCTGTCTTGGCCTCCCTGCTTCAGGTTACCTAAACCCCCTAACTCTGTCTTGGCCTCCCTGCTTCAGGTTACCTAACCCCCTAACTCTGTCTTGGCCTCCCTGCTTCAGGTTACCTAAACCCCTAACTCTGTCTTGGCCTCCCTGCTTCAGGTTACCTAAACCCCTAACTCTGTCTTGGCCTCCCTGCTTCAGGTTACCTGGTGTACAAGTTTGATAAGTTCTGGGTGGAGGAGGAGCCCGAGAGCATCATGGAGTTCAACCACTACAGGGAAAAGTTCCACGACAATATCAAGATTCAACTACTGGACCCCGCCGTCGCCCTCACCATGACGGATAGTCCAAGAAGTAACTGACCGACCAACCGACTGAACGGGTCTCGCCTGGACCTAATTGGGACCACCAGAACCTCGATACACTACAGCGTACTTCCAAATCTATAATGGACATTTTGAGCTAGCTATCCCTTCGATCTTAGTTTAGACCCAATCTACACACCTTTTTTTATTGTATAAATTAGTGACTTTAGTAGCTTTTAGAAATAAGACCAGGAGACTGGAATTCAACCCTCTGCCTCAAATAATGACCATTCCATTGCTTAAAATATTAAAAAAGGGGAAATAAAATATTAGGGCACTAGTTCTACGTAGTTGATGGGCTGTGTACTTTTCAGTGGGCATGAAAAGGAATTACACAATCGTTTTATAGGAAATGGAGATTGGTGAATAATATTAACTAGCTGGTAACTAGGTTTGAATTTATTTAACAAAGTCAACAAGTGCCGTCTCGCATGTATTCATAATAACGTTGCCTACTCATTCTCGTATTTGTCCTTCTTGCTCAGGAATCAAATATGTGTCCAGAGAGGGAATTTATATCGTAGTAGACTTAAAACTAAGGAATAATTTGTTTACCTAACGCTCAATGGTTGTACTACATACTCAGACACTGAAAGCTTTGTGCATGTTTTAATGCGTTTGAATTGATACCGTCATTGTTGTCAATACATTTCAATAGGTGGTGCTGAGATCGCTGGTTATTACGCCGCCGCCTATTCCACACATTCGTACAATATTGTCTTTGCTGAAAGCTGACTTTGTATGGTATTTTGTCTGTTATTTATAGGCCGTGGGCCCTGGTTTTCTTGAAGATGATTTTACATTTTGTAGACCCAGTATGGATCTTTGTAACGACTGACACATGCCCAGTGTTAATAAATTAAACTTGTGATGTTTTCGGATGAGTGTGTGATGAATGTCAGCTGTCAGGCTGAGATTAAATGGAGCGTGTAATGAACAATACAATACAATGAACACAGACAAACAAAATAAGTATATTTATAAAGTTCAATATATTGCAAATTACCAACATCTCATTATTAAACTATAACTTATTAAATGTTTTGGGGGGTAATTAAGGGAAAGGGGGATACCTAGTCAGTTGCACAACTAAATGCATTCAACTGAAATGTGTCTTCCGCATTTAACCCAACCCCTCTGAATCAGAGAGTTGCGGAGGGAGCTGACTTAACCGACATCCACGTCATCGGCGACCGGGGAGCAGTCCTTGTTGGGGCTTAAATTTAAGCACACAATACAAGGGAAGCCTTTTTCTACCCAGTCCTGATAGCCCAGCAGTCGTTCCTAAAGTACTGTATCCTAACCCTAGTACACCTGATTTAAAGGAACAGCGGCTTGCTGATTAGTTCACATTTGGCAGGTGTGCTAAATACACTATAGACAATGGCTAGAGGTCCCCAAGGACTGGTTTGAGACCGTAGGAGAAGTATAGGTCAAAATAAATAAAAATAGAGAAAATAAAACTATTCTCCAAGGTAGATGCACTTCAAATACACTTTCATAACTCCTTTTTTAACAAAGGATTCCTCATTATTCATACAACATGCTGACAGTCAAACACATAGGAATCTTAACGTTATGGATCGTGGTCCATAGTATTCCTGTAGTCTACACTACATTGTGGGTCCAACTCAATATGGCTAGGGTTTGTGCGCTTGCCAATCCATCATTGTAAAGGGCTCTTTGCACGTAGGAATGAAGTTAACTCTTGTCCTCCATCTTCTTCTTTCCTACCATCATGACTCTCTTGAGCTGCTCAAACGACACGAACATCACAACGTTCCATGAGCCCAGCCTTAGAAACGAGGGCACAAATCTACAGGGAACAAGAGAGGACAAATTAAACGTTAGTTGGCCTGTCTGGGAGAGAATTTCAACTAAAGATCCCTGCGAATGCTCCAAAGTTTTGCTTAGTAGAGTTCAGAGGTGGCTGCTGGGAGGAGCTATAGGAGGACGGGCTCATTGTAACGGCTAGAATGTTATAAATGGAACGTAGTCCAACGTGGTTTAAATATGTTTGATTCCATTCCAGCCATTACAATGAGCCAGTCCTCCTATATCTCCTCCCACCAGCCTCCTCTGGTAGAGTTACTGTGTCAAGGTAACCACCCAAAACAGCTAAATCAATTATATATCATTGAGCACTCTAAAATGTACAACTACATCCAACTGCCTTGTTCTATCAACAGACTGATGGACACAGGTCTGTTTGTACAGTGTGTGTGACTGTCTGTGAGCTCACCCTTTGTAGAAGGCCGTGGGTCCCTCTTTGGTGGCCATGGTCCAGGCACAGTTGATGGCACTCTTATACTGGCCCGGCGGAGAGTTCATGTATCGTGTCTTCACCACGTCCACCGGAGAGGCAATGCAGGTGGTAACGAAGCCGGCGCCGAACGCAGAAGCAAAATGGCACGGGAGGTTATCTGTGGGAAAACGGTCATCACAAGCGCTTTTGAAACACTGTCACAAAGATATCAATGGGCACCTATTTTCAGTATGATTAACGATTTTAGATTTTGTGAATACCATGTTTGTAAAAGTCAACTAGCCAGCTAACTAATTCGACCAAAAAGTGCAATTCGTTTTAGCCTGTATTTCAAACTCAATTTGCTAGCTAGCTAGCGAGCTAGCAATGACCAGCGCTGGCTTGTTTCCATAGAAATAGAATGAGAACATATTGCTATGGTGAATCCATTATGACACGTGTAACTAATCATAGTTTAAAGATTGAACCTTAGATGAACTAGTTGATTAACACAGATGTATAACAGAAATACTGACACTAAAGTTAATGTTCAAGTAGTGCCATGCAGATGCACCGCACTGTATAAGGCCTCTGTCTTGAGGTCTGCAGGAAATCCATATCTCTGTTTTATACCACTTTGTTGTGAAAGGTGCAATAAAAATCCATTAGATAAATGTTAGCTCCGTGATATTCCATAGCTGGACAGAATATTATGTACCAATATGTATACTGTTATCAGGCTTTCAAGACACATGAAGGACAAAAGAGCGAGAGGGCGTGTGGACTTCTGCCCAGTCAGCTGTCTCGCTGTGACTGTATGCACCAATAGCACCCACTCACCTGACAACAGGTTGTGCCTAAGAATGGCCTCCTTGATGAGGTCATAGGTCACAAGCTCTGTGCAGTTGACCAGAGCGTTCCTAGTGATGTTGGGTAGACAGCCTGGAGTGAACAAGAAGCAGGTCGGTTGGTAAAAGGCCCTAGAAAACTCAACAACAACCTGCAAAGCCAAGCTTTATTTTCAGGTGCACTCAAGTTCTGTCCTATGGGATCATCAACTTTGCAGCATCTGTTCCAATCAATATCTGTACAACCCTGACATTGGATGACAGTGACATACTGCCATAGACAACAATCTTTGGTCTTTTCTATGCAAACAGTTCCACTACGGACAAACACAATCAATGGGGCACAAGGTTAGCAGCAACACAACCAATGGAGATTGGTGTTACTGGGAAATCAACCAATGGGGCCCAGGGTTGTACTGACTAACCTTTCCAGAGCCCGCGGATGCCCTCGTGGTTGAAAATGTGTTTGTAGGCCTGCATGGTGCCCGTGTAGCGACGAGCCACTCCGGTCAGGTTGACCTGGGCCTGGAAGCGGACCTTCACCACGTCAGTGGGCTGGGCGAAAGACACAGCCATGGCCCCTGTGGTGCAGCCGGCCAAGATACGGATACCAATATTTGCAGCTGGGATAGGACAGGGGCAGAGGGGGGAAGAGGGTTTGTTAAGTGCTGAAAGGATGATGATTGAGGTACTATATGATGCTTCTTCTCTTGGTACAGAATATGTAACATCACAGATTATTATCTCCGATTAATAACTGTTATCCTAATTTACTGTCTGCTCCGCCAGAGTAGAAGTTTTTGACGTTGTCATAGAAGCCGATCCTGATGGAGGCAAAGCACATCTGTCTCTGTAAGCCCGCCACCAGACCGTTATACAGCGACCTGGGCCCCTCCGTCCGGATCATGGTACTGATTGTCCCAAACACCCCCCTGTAGCGGATGCCCTTGGTAGCTTCCGACGCCACCTTCTCTCCCTGAATCTGGGGTTCACAAGTGTCAGTGTTAACGGATGTCCCCACAAGAATCAGTGTTACAGGAGGTGCCAGTAAAATTCAGTGTTACAGGAGGTCAGATTCGTCTTCAGGGCTGGTGGTGGACAGGGAACCATTACCTGGAGTCTGACTTTGGCTGTATCCAGGGGAAAGGTGACAAGGTCAGCGATGCAGGCCGCTGAGCCAGCACTCAGCAGCTTCACCCCCAGGGTAGGAGGTGTATCGCAGGGCTTCATTCCCACCATGGTCCCTGGTACTGCAGACAGTGAAAGAGGAAGAGGGAAGGATGTCAACACTGCCACAACTATTCTCTCTTATCATCCTTGGAACTTAGGAAAATGCTGTGCATACTTAGGAAATTGTTGAGTAAATATGCCGGTCAATTTGTTGATTCGGTTTCAAAAGTAGAATAGCCTGTGCAGTGTGTAGCCTATTGTTGTGGTAGGAGGGATTTAGTGATATTTGAAAACACTACATCATAATAACAACTGAACAGCATTGATTATAATAATCAATACAATCAACCAGATCAAATAAACATCAGTTATATATAGGGGTGGGTTGCACCAACATTGATTAACTCAAACTGGGTTTAATCAAGGTTTAAACTGGGTTAAATCAAGGTCATTAACTGGGTTTAATCAAGGTTTATTAACTGGGTTAAATCAAGGTTTAAGTATTAATCTTGTTGCACCACATTTTAAACCTAGTTTTAAATGAATCTTTGTTAAATTGAATCCTTCTTCTAAACTAAGTTTAATTTTGCTCTTAGTTTAAATCTTCTTGCTCCATTGTTTTAAAATCAAATTAAAATGTAGATAAGGGATTATTCTAAACTGCTCCTGCAGGAGGTTTAACTTGATCAAATGTCAGTGTATGTGCTTTATTTTCAGTGTGATTAATGCTCTTGTGGATACCATGATTGTAAAAGTCAACTAGCCAGCTAACTAATTTGACCAAAAAGTAGAGTTTTAATAGCCTGTATTTCAAACTTAATTTGCTAGCTAGCAAGCTATCAATGACCAGTGCTAGTTTGTTTCCATAGAAATAGAATGAGAATATATTGGTATGGTGAATCCATTATGACACGTGTAACTAATCATAGTTTAAAGATTGAACCTTAGATTAACTAATCCAGGTTTAAAATGAAATGGTGCAACACATCTCAAAAATAAACCAAGATTTACAAAACCTATATTAGGTCTAATCAACAACAACAACAAAAATGTAACTATGTTGGTCAAATCAAATTGTATTGGTCACACACATGGTTAGCAGATGTTATTGCGAGTGTAGCGAAATCCAACAGGTAATATCTGAGAGTACTTACATTGTTATTAATCCAGTGGATTAAATTCCGTTTGACTAGCTATTGGTTTACTGCAAGACGTGAGAGCCCAAACTATAGTCCCAGGGAGCCAGCCCTAACCCTGGAAAAAGGAGTTGTGCATCCTCATATATATTAGATTTTTTGCTGACTAGCCACAGAGAGGCGTTACTGTGTACAGGAGCACGGGCCAAACCAAAGTCCACTCACTGTCAAGAAAGTCAATGTCCAAATCAACCCTACAGCAGCGCACAGCTTCTAACATTAGTGAAAAACAACACATTTACTGGTACATTACATTGTAACTACAATGCAACACTTAATGGGAATATTTCATTCATCCCAGTGCAATGTGGCAACATTGACCATTCATTGTGTAATGGTACCTTTTGGTACATTTTGTCATAAACTCAGCAAAAAAAGAAACGTCCTCTCACTGTCAAGTGGATTTATTTTCAGCAAACTTAACATGTGTAAATATTTGTATGAACATAACAAGATTCAACAACTGAGACATAAACTGAACAAGTTCCACAGACATGTGACTAACAGAAATGGAATAATGTGTCCCTGAACAAAGGGGTGGTCAAAATCAAAAGTAACAGTCAGTATCTGGTACGGCCACCAGCTGCATTTAGTACTGCAGTGCATCTCCTCCTCATGGACTGCACCAGATTTCCCAGTTCTTGCTGTGAGATGTTACCCCACTCTTCCACCAAGTCCCCTGCAAGTTCCCAGATATTTCTGGGGGGAATGGCCCTAGCCCTCACCCTCCGATCCAACAGGTCCCAGACGTGCTCAATGGGATTGAGATCCGGGCTCTTCGCTGGCCATGGCAGGACCCTGACATTCCTGTCTGCAGGAAATCATGCATAGAATGAGCAGTATGGCTGGTGGCATTGTCATGCTGGAGGGTCATGTCAGGATGAGCTTGCAGGAAGGGTACCACATGAGGGAGGAGGATGTCTCCCTGTAACGCATAGCGTTGAGATTGCCTGCAATGACAACAAGCTCAGTCCGATGATGCTGTGACACACCGCCCCAGACCATGACGGACCCTCCACTTCCAAATCGATCCCGCTCCAGAGTACAGGCCTCAGTGTAACACTGATTCCTTCTACTATAAACTCGAATCAGACCATCACCCCTGGTGAGACAAAACCGCGACTCGTCAGTGAAGAGCACTTTATGTCAGTCCTGTATGGTCCGGCGACTGTGTAGCAGGTGATGTCTGGTGAGGACCTGCCTTACAACAGGCCTACAAGCCCTCAGTCCAGCCTCTCTCAGCCTATTGCTGACAGTCTGAGCACTGATGGAGGGATTGTGCATTCCTGGTGTAATTCGGGCAGTTGTTGTTGCCATCCTGTACCTGTCCCGCAGGTGTGATGTTCGGATGTACCGATCTTGTGCAGGTGTTGTTACACGTGGTCTGCCACTGCGAGGATGATCAGCTGTCCGTTCTGTCTCCCTGTAGCGCTGTCTTAGGCGTCTCACAGTACGGACAGTACGGACACAATTTATTGCCCTGGCCACATCTGCAGTCCTCATGCCTCCTTGTACCATGCCTAAGGCACGTTCACGCAGATGAGCAGGGACCCTGGGGGCATCTTTCTTTTGGTGTTTTTCAGTCAGTAAAAAGGCCTCTTTAGTGTCCTAAGTTTTCATAACTGTGACCTTAATTGCCTACCGTCTGTAAGCTTTTAGTGTCTTAACGACCGTTCCACATGTTCATGAATTGTTTATGGTTCATTGAACAAGCATGGGAAACAGTGTTTAAACCCTTTACAATGAAGATCTGTGAAGTTATTTGGATTTTTACGAATTATCTTTGAAAGACAGGGTCCTGAAAAAGGGACGTTTCTTTTTTTGCTGAGTTTACATAGCTATCTACCACAGAGTATTTGGAACCACTGGGGCTCTTTTGCTCTGTTCACCCCACAGCTGTCAGTATACCTATATGAATATTAGAAGTATCAGTAACACAAAGATGGGTTTACTGAATGTAATCATTCACTTCATTACACCAATATGTCGCTTATCTACAAAATGTCTACCAATAACATCAGTAACGTGCAGGGGACCCATCGCACCAGCTGTCGAGAGGCTTGTCTAAGCTCTCAGCCAATAGGAGTTAGGGTGTGGAGGACAGGGGCTTAAGGTGGGTGAGTTTAATGGCAAACAGCCAGATTCATGACAGTCTGTCAAAAGGTAACTGGTGTTCCTGCTGAAATTGTGACAGACCAGGTGAGATAGTTGGCTATATTGCAATTGGCTGCCTATTGATGAAGAGGTTTAAACATACCAGGCTGTAGTGTTCAGTCTGGTTTAGCCATGCTAGCAGCTACCTTAATTCTCTACAATAAGTTATATGTCACTATGAAACATTTTTATTTTTAGGGGGACAAAATGTTTGAGCACATGTTGGAATGGACTGATGTCCCAGAACTGTTCAAATCGTAATGCTGGTACATGTGGAGTGAAGAGTTTCCCTCTCAGTCAATATGCAGAGGTGACAGAAGTGGGAGGGTTGTGACGTGAACTAGGGACTAAAGGTCAAAGGGGCTGATAAGAGTATTGCCTTACAGCAGGGTGTTTTCCAGCTCTCCCTCTTCAGCTCAGCTACCTAGAAACGCCGCCTTCTTACGTAAAAGACTTCGAAAAACTGACCCTGGGCCTCCCGAGTGGCGCAGCGGTCTAAGGTACTGCATCGCAGTGCTAGAGGCGTCACTACATACCCAGGTTCGATTCCGGGCTGTATCACAACCGGCCATGATCGGGAGTCCCATAGGGCAGCAAAAAAATTGGGCCAGCATCATCCAGGTTGGGGGAGGGTTTGGCCGCCACTACTTGTGGCGGGCTGGGCGCCCGCATGCTGACCTCGGTTGAACAGTTTCCTCAGACACATTGGTGCGGCTAGCTTCCGGGTGTTAAGAAGCGCAGTTAGGCTGACCACCTAGGTTCATGGTAAACACACAGGAATGAGAACTTGATAAACAGAACATTATTGGTTAACATATTACCCCTGTGGACAAAGAGGAAAAACCGGTGATTGGAGTATAAACAGAAAATAATCCTGAAAGCAAGAGGGAATTAAGAACATTGTTTGCTACCATACATAAGACCACGCACCTACCGTATAGGCTCTGGGATGAATGGTAAAAAAAAAAAACGCTATAGTTCAGCTTCATACATTATGATTACTTAGATGTTTATGATTTAATAGATCAAATTTTTTATCTTAACACAGAACATTATTTAAAATCCAGTGTTCCACATCAGTTTCCCCAAAGTCGGTCCTGAATCAGGTGTGTAGTGCAAGGGCAAACACGTGTAGCCAGGGGGGCCCCAGGACCGAGTTAGGGAAACCCTGTTTTACATTCTAATAACCTTTGAATCCCTAATTTAGGGACATGATGCGTTTGCTCAGGTCCTAGGATGAACAATATTACATAACTCAGTAAAAGGAAGACAGAGAATGACATATTAGCAGACCAGTTACAACTAGACGTCAGTTAAACACTTCAACCCAATCCATTACTACATTAATGGATTAATCATTGCTAGAGAATGTGCTCATATGCATTACAATGGCAAGCTCTTATTGGTCAACCTGAACCACACCCCCAAGCGTCTGCAGAGCAATGAGAAGTGAGAGATTTCACAAACCACCTTTGAGTGACAAAGTCTCTATTTCAGCATGTCTCCCACGCTGACACTGCGCACCATTGCCGAAGCTAGAGAACTGCAAAGATGTTAGCCATTAACCCTTCGCTTCCTTTTACTGAAAGGTAGAAAAGAGAAAGGTATTTGCAGTGGTGGCATCAGAGATGGAAGAGATATTCTACTCCCTTATTTGTTTCAAATGGAAGTTAATGAGCTGAGTAGACCAGACCCAAATGCTATCACATTGATGTCTATGGGAGAGCCATCCCCTTAAGTAGACAGGAACTGACCATTCTTTCAATGCTAAACAGCCTGAGTGAAGCATCTTCATTTATCCTTATCTTTGGTGGCATTACAGGATATTAGGTCTGATTCTGGAACATTCTCTTCTCCACCAGAGGGTGCTCTGTCTCCATCTCTGTATAGATATGTCTTCCCCTCTCAATGTCGAAAAGGAGTGCATCAATATTTATCCCAGGCTACATACAGTATGAGCACCCCTAAATGATAAATCCCATAAAGAGACATGAGCCATTTTTAATATGTAGCGTAGGACCGTTCATTCTACACTTTTTAATTAGTTGAAGTGGTACACTTAAAATCATGACCTTTGTACATGACAAAATCATTCACATTGGAACAAAAAAATATATATAAAAACAGCGTAAAAATATACAGAGCAAAAAGTTCAAAACATTGTTAAAAAAAAAAAGCTTTTGGAGTGTGCTGACGATGAGCGCAGGAGTGACAGAAAAAAAGGCAGAAAACATGCTTATGGAATTAAAAGGAAAGATGTAAATGTAATTTTTTCCTGATAAAACAAAGTGCGTGTGCTCTACAGTTCAGTATGCAGGCTAAGCTACCACACGAATGAAATCTAAACAGTGTTTTCCTTAGTGAATTTACAGAAGTACATCTAGTCAGATAAAGCTTTCACCACCATTCATATTTCATTCCAGTGCAAGTGTGGGTTATCCTGAAGCGGCGGCAACTAATCTTTCCATCTCTAGAAGTACAGTCACTTCTTCATTGTACCTAACGGATGCTACCTGTCTTACCCATTGTTTCTAGTGTAAATTAGCAGCTAATAGATTAGCAGCGAGTAACACTGCACCACAGGTTGCTGTTAGTCAATTAGCCTAGCGGCTAATGAGTTAGCGGCTAACAGAACTCTACAATGACTGAGCAGTGTTCCTCAGGGACTGTGACAGGCCACTCCTGGACTGGGCTGGTGGTCTGTAAGACTTAAACATCATGATACGTAGTAGTCTAACTGGTTTAGCGATTATTAGTAGTAACATGTATACATGACTTCATATAAAGTACAGCAAGCTCAGCTAATACATGTACAGTACATACACCACAGCTCTGCCTGAATTCCTTTTGAGGTCAAAGGTCAATAAAGCCCTTTTTGTCCTTCCCTGGTCCCTCTGCTGAACAGAATCTTCTAACCCTAAAGATAAAACAGGTTGTTGACATCTGGTAAAATACATTGCTAAGAGCAGGTATTTATTTAAACATTTTATACTCTTACAGTATTGCACACAAATGTTAGACTTTTCAGTTCTAGCAGACTGTCATTCTTGTCACCCAACAAAGAGGATTAGACTGGGTTCCCACGTTGTACATTTATATGACATGTTTCCCTGTTTTCCCGAAGCAGTCAACCTACAGAGCAAGAGTCTGTCTCTGTAAATTCTCTCTTTTCCATTGAGGCATTAGTTACCCAGACAGGGAGATGTCATAGTCGCTAGCAGACAGTAGGGAGCACCCCACTTGCCTCACATTCTTGGCATTGGTGATACGTGCGGCCACCTCCACTGGCTTCTCGAAGTAAAGCACCAGGGCCTGCTCAGTGAGCACCGATGCCAGGAACTGCTCAAAGGTGATGGCCCAGTCTTTATCTATGCTGGTGCTGTGAGGCAGCCCCCCATCTCTGCCGTGGGGCCCACCTTCCCCGTGAGGCCCATTCCCTCCCCCTCCACCATGGGGCCCGTTCTCGCTGCGCACCAGGACCGTGTCGTCATTAATGTCCTCGCAGTGAAGCTTGTCGTCGAGCTCATGGGAGCCGCCGCTGAGCACAGAGTAGGACGACATGGACGTGTCGTCTTTGGTCTCGTCATCTGAGATGAGCATGGAGGACGATGTCCCTGTGTCCTTCGGGGACGAGTCCTCCAGCTTAATGTCCTCCATGGCAGACAGCTGCTCGCCCCTGCCGTCCCTCTTCGCAGGGCCACACGGTCTGGCCTGGCTCTCCTTCTCCCCCTCTCCCTGGCCCCTCTGCTGGAAGACAACCGCAGGCTTGGTCCCTCCATCTCGGGCTGGCCCACTGGTTTTGGCCTCCTCTGGATCGTCCTGGTCCTGCTCCTCCTGGTCCTTGGAATGGCAGAAGAGCTTGCCCACCTCGCCCATCTCCAGCAGCAGGCTGGTGACGGTGGCCGTGGCGTGGTACAGCTCCTGCTCCTGGGCGTCCTCGCTGAACATGTTGTACAGTGTCTTGCACAGCTCTATGAACTGGCTCTGAAGGAGAGAGAGAGAGAGAGGAAGACATACAGGTTAGCCTGGGAAGGAAGAGGTAGATTCATTGGCACGACACACACAATTTCATAGCCTCACACAGCCACATTGATCAAATGGACTCCACTGACTCCCCCTGGGGAGGTGGAGTGGATCTTAATGCTCTCACCTGGTTGAGTTTGGGCAGATCCTTCATGTTGTCCAGCTTGTGCTTGGTGCCCTGGTTCCACAGCCTCAGGTAGTGGCGGTAGTCAGGCGTGTGCAGTTTCTTCACTGTAGAAACAACAGAGGTGGCCATTAACAGTTAAAGCTAGCAGCCTGGCACGCTTTGACTATTTATAGGAGGCCATAACAACAACTAATGTATGTGTTGTCAAGGAGACAGTGTTGAATGAGTAAGAGAACATGCACCAATAATGCCCTGAATAAACTGAAGTGGCATGCAGGCATAGCTTGGGGACCATTTAACATGTGACACTTCCAGCTGCACTTTGAAACTGTTCTATTCTATTAGGAACTGTTGCTTTAATGGGAATTTTATTGTCTGGAAAATCAGTAAGTATATTGTCCCTTATCAGCAACCGTAGACAATTTTTGCTCCAAGAAAACAATATACATAGAAAAGTAACAGTGCTTCTGCTTTTCAACATTTCATCCCAGAGTTTTGGGATATGTGCACATGCGCGTGCGCGCGTGTGTGTGTGTGTGTGGAGTCAAAAACGGTTTGAAATAATTTCAAATAGGAGGGAGAGGAGGAGAGAGAGCGAGCGAGCGGTGAGATGAGGAAGAGGTGAGCTGAAAGAGAGGGAGGGAGATGTGAGGAGGGAGAAAGAGGTAAGGGCCAAGATGAAGGTGGAAGGGGACTGCACCTGCAGAGGCCATACCACTGCCCCAGCCCTAAAGACCAACGATGGTGCAAGTGTCTGGGCCTGTTGAGACACCAACGGGGACTGTACCTGAATGATCAGCTGAGAGCCCACCCCTCTTTTCCCTCTCTGTGAGTAGTAGCACCAGGTTTGGAGTCAATTCCATTTCAGTGTAGTCAATTCAGGAAGTATTTTTCTTTCATAGGAGGAAATTAGGAAATTGGAATTGATATTGGAATTTTTCTTTACTTCCTGTATTGCCTGAGTTTAAATGGAATTGACCCCAACCCTGTTAGCTACAGCTAACTTCCTTCCAGTGAGATGAGCGTTCTTGAGGTACAGTAAATAAAGGCCTTTGCAACAAACAAAGAAAGGAACAGGAACAGTAGACATTGTGGCTTACGGTATTATCATTTAGATTTGAGCATTTACAAACCAGCGATAGATACACGTCTCATAACTGTTTTATAGCCGTGTGTACCTTTCTCAGTCTTGAACGTGACCCTGACAAAGCCATCATCCTTCTCGTTCTTGCACTTGGGGTCAAGGCCTAGAGGAAGGGAAGGGTTAAGAGTGCAAAGGTCAAAGGACACATTAGGAAGTCATCTGAAGAAGAAGAAAAAAAGGTGAGAGGTTGAAATAGGTTGATGCATGCCATGAGTGTGACTGTGATTGAGGGCACATAAGGCTCTGGTCAACATTAGCGCACTATATAGGGAAAAGGATGGAATTTGGGGCGCAAACATTGTGTAACCTCTGGCGTGTTGATGAGGACATGGCCTACCAATGGAAGTTTCTGGGGTGATGTCCTCAAAGAAGTACTGGGTGGCCTCGAAGGCAGAGTCTGGCTCCTCCTGCTCATGGGTCACCTCTGGGAGGGGACAGGAAGATGCAACATTTTGGGCCTTATCATTGTCATTATAATTGATAGCATTTATATAGCGCCTTTCCAGATGCTCAAAGTGCTGTAAGGGGCGTTATCATAACGCCTCAAACATTGCAGTTGAAAAAGTGCAATAGAAATTGTATCCATTTATCATCATCTTTCCATCGAGGCCTCACACATCCCAATGTTTGATCATAAGTCTGAAATCAATGCCTTTATCAGTCATTTCTGTATCCTCTTCTCGCTAAACATCTGTTAGTTCTCAACATATATCATTCTGTCAGAGACGATGTTTCCATGTTTCTTTGTGGCTGGCAAAGGAAAAAAGCTAACCCCATCATTCCGAGAACCAAAACAATAGCTGCTTCAGGCTTTGCCGTTATACAGGGAATTAACGCGAGCTGAGCCAGAGTCATGAAAGCTCTTCTAATTGAGAGGTAGATTTCCAGCCGAGTTAAAATACTGCTGTGTGAGTCTTGAGAAGGAAAGCTGCGGTTGGTGCTCCATATGCTCAACCAAGCGAGGGAGAGAACAAAATAATTCATCTTTCCTCCTTTACAGTAAATAAATCCAATCCCCTATCCTGAAAACATCCTCCCCCTCACTCAGTTATGACAGTATATAAGGAGTATAGATTTCTCTCTGTGAACAGAACACACACACACACACACACACACACACACACACACACACACACACACTTACCAGGAATTACATGCATCTTGTACAGGAGCTTCAGTTTCTCAGTCAGATCCCCATGGCATAAAACACCTGAAATACACCATAGATGCGATAATTTGTCATAACATTTCATTATGTCTATAAAGACTTAATATCCATTTTGACCAGTTGCTACAATCATTCGTCAACTTCTATTTGATACACCCTCTCACCCACCTCCACCAATACTCACTCAGTCCACTAATAAACTCCCGGAAATTAATCAGAGAGTCTCCGTTATGGTCCAGGAGCCTGAAGAAGCGCAAGGCCAGGGGGTCTGCGTGGGCCCCGTTGACAGGGGCCCAGGGGAAGAGCAGGGAGAACAGCCCCCTGAACTGCTCCAGGTCGATGCGGTACTGCTCCAGGTAGGGCAGGCTGGGGTCGTGGCGCTCCGTGGGGTTGCTGCCACCCGTTCCGCCCCAATAGCAGCTGGTCAGGTGTTCCGCCTGGAGAATGAAGATGGTAGAAATAGATTTGATAGATTCAACAGGGTTTTAATGTGAATGAAAGAAATATATATATAGCAGTTTTCTAGAACATTTTGAAGTATAAAGAAGCGAGGTGAGGTGGAATTAGACCGAATGGTGATACCTATGCTAAATGTGGGGAAATGTGGTCGCCCACGGTGAGGAAATGCATATAGATACCACTGAATTGCTTTGCACAATATTTCTAATGGATAAGTACTTGATGTCAACAGAGAACAATGTGAACATTGCACAACATTGGGTATTAAAAGTCCTCTACTTCTCACATCTTATACCAGCACCCCTGACCATTAGAAGTGTGCTGAAGACTCATCCGTCTTTCTCCATGTCCTCTAACAGGACTGAGCAGTGAGCGTACGTTATGTTAATGGGTGACGAGTGAAATGCTGTTGCCAGGGTTTTAGGTCTGTCTCTATGGATATTAAGTCCCCGCTCCAATTATAGCCCATAATTCAGCATTGCCGTGGCAGCAGGGCACTATGTGAGAGTTAGGAGAAATGAGACGCCCTGCCAAAGAGAAAGGGAGGCTGAGGAAAAGCAATACAGGAAGAGATGAGTTCCTTTAAGTTCCTATTGGTTAGAGGTAAGTCCCTATTGGCTACAGTATGGCTGTCACTCACCTTGAACAGAACGTAGAGCTCCTCCAGTTCGTCGATGCTGAAAGCGGTCTCTGTGACAATGGTTCTGACCTGAAAGAACAGTGGAGGAGATCAGAACTAACCAGCATTGAATACAAATCAGAAACAATGGCTTAAAATGACTTGAAATCCTCCACACCCAACATCTGGTGTACCATACAGTGTGCGAGATAGCAGGGGTCGTTACCACGTTGCGTTTGGTGGTGTCCTCGATGGTCTGGATGACCCTTAGCCTCTGTTTGAAGCGCATCTGCTCGATCACGTCTGCCCGGATGGAGCCAAACTTCTACAAACAGCCACACGGGACAGAGAGAGAGGTCAACACTGCTGCTATCCTACGGCTGGGATATCCACTGAGACTGCATAATCACCAGCCAGAGTAAAGGTCAAAACAGAGTGACAGTTCTACCAGTGAATACACTTGGGTCTAGGAAGCAGGATTGGGCTGAATTCCATTTCAACTTAATTGACTGAATTGAAATTGACACCATCTCTGACAGACTGAAGGAATGATTGCATGACGGGTGGATGGGACAGTGCCCTGGTCATGGTGTGAAGACTCACCTCGTAGGAGCTACGGACCAGCTTGAAGATGTCCACCTCCGGGTGGGGATCCCCATTGTCTGTCAGCAGGGAATGGAGGTGGGGGATGGGAGGCAGGGTGCTGTCCTTATTGGTCACGCTGTCCAGGTACCTACAAACGTTTCAAGCATATTCCTTGAATAAAGGCTTCTCTATGAAAAAGGTTATCACAACCAAATCCTTCATATTGACAGCTTATCAATATCAAGCTTTAATTGAATTAAGAAGCGTTGTTATTGCGGCGTTTAAAAACAAGATGAAGATCTCGTGTCACTGCCGCCAAAATAATTTGACCTGACTCATGGGGTCTGCTCTTACTAAAGTAGCATGACTGTCCAGCAAACTCATGTTGAATGACCTAATTGGTTACGGTTAGGATTAAGGTCAGGGCAAAGGTTAGGGTTTTAGTTTAGGTTAGGTTCAGTGTTCCAGTCACGAGTTGGCCTACCAGTCATGTCCCTTTAGTCCAGGGCTGTTCCAATTCTGGTACTGCAGGGCTAAAACCCTTCTGGTTTTCATCAGACCTGGTGCACCAGGTGAATACAATTAACTACCAGGTAGAAACATATCAAGAAGTGTTTCTGTCCTCCTGGACCGAAATTGAAAAACCCTGTTTTAGTATCTTTGGCCCCTTGTCGGTCTTCCACCCCCAACCGTCCTCACCTTCCCAGCACGGTCATGGCCTCTCCGTCATCCTTGGCCCCCAGCAGCTGGTGGATGTTGGCGTGCAGCACACTGAGCGCCAGCTGGAAGATGACCTTGATGCCCTCGTAGAAGAAGCAGTCGACCACCACCACGGCACTCTCGAAGGGCATGACACTGAGGAACAGGGTGAGGAACCAGGAGAGGGAAATGGTAGAGATGACTCCCAGGTCCTGCATGCAGTCGTAGAGTTCAGGGACGTACTCCCTGGCCAGCTCCTCAAATACACCCTGGTCTACCAGAGCTCCTGGAGAAGGAGAAGTGGGAGGTTAGCGAGACAGAAAAGAGGCCTATGCGTACACTGATACAGTAAGAGGGAGAGCGATGCCAACAGATATGCACAAAGACTGAGGGACACATACACACGTGAACACAAACATAAAATAGAGACACTGAGACCAAGTTAAAAACGCAGAGGCAAACACAGAGTCAACCACAAAGCCACCCATTGCCCTACTACAGCCTCATTCCAGAAGCTTCCAACTGACCTACGACCCTGGTGTTGTAGTAGTCAGGCAGCATCCGCTCACACAGAGCCACCAGCAGCCAGAAGGCCTCCTCCTCTTTAGCATACAGCAGCAGCACCGACGTCACGATGTTCATGGCCTAGGAAGAACCACCAAGATTATTCAGAATAATACATTAAACTTCTACAGCGCTTTTCTTTACAGAATCTCAAACGCTTCAAAAAGCAAAACAAGAATCAAATAAAACAGCTATGTGACAGTAGGGTCTGGACTACAGTTTTCAGCCTGAGTTTAACGTCTTCAGAGTTTCAAGCTGCCAACAGATGGACCGGCAGTCAAGAGGGAACCGCATGGCTTCGACCCACGTGGTGGCTTGACCATTTATCAAACTGAAGAGCAGTGTGAATGTGTGTTGTAAAATAAGTGTGTGTGTGTGTGTGTGTGTGTAACAAGCTCTCATAGTCTCACTGCAGAATCAGACATTTGTCCACAAACATAACATTTTGAAGATTAGGCATTAATTCCGAATGGTTAAGGTTTGGGATAGACAAAAATAGTGTTTAGCACTGGGATTGAACACGCGACTTTCGGAGCCGGAGCTCGCAGTTTACGCCCATCTGCCATCCCTGTCCACAGGACTTGATGGTAATAGCGCCAACATTGCCCCTAGAGGCCGGTTTTGATGTAATCCTGTGACGTCCTGCTTACCTGGACGGACGTCTAATTTGGCAGTGGATCTTGAGAGACCGGACTGGTGCGTCTGTATGTGTATACTATATACCATGTGTGTATACTATATACCGTGTGTACCTGGCAGTAGCCTATGTTGGGGTTTCTGAAGGCGTAGGCAGTAAGGACCCTTCGTAGGGCAGCGATCCCCATCTCGTTCTGGAAGGCTGGGTGTTCAGGGAGGGAGCGGTGCAGGTCTCTCTCGATCTCCTCCGTGGCCAGGTTGTACTTCCCCATAGACTTCTCTACCAGGTCCTCGTAGTAGCCAGGGTGGGTCGCCATCTCGTTGATTGCCCCTGGGGGGGGTATAGTTACCACAGTTAGTATAGTGTTAAACGAGGCCCATTGGCACCAGACAATCAGCCAATTGCTGTTTAAAAGAAATTGGTCTGGTGGAACAAGGTTAATGTCAGGCCCATCTTTCAACCAACAGCCTTAAGAGAACTGCTAACAAATGGATGTTCCAGTTTTCAGGGGGAAATGGAAAGAGCCTGTGATGCGACTTCCGCTTTTGGACGTTAACAAGGCAACGCTCCATCTTAACTCCTCCACATTTACTGGATTGGTTGAACAGTGCAGAAGAGAACCTCCCCCCAGTTATTTTTTGATTCTCTTCAAGACCATACAGGGGGATCTAGTTTCAGGCATTTCTTTTACGCCTGGCTCAGTTAGGCTAGCATTGTAACGGCATATTCAATGTAATCAGTTTCAGAAATGGTTAGAGTGATGAAACCAGAACTCAAGACATGCCATTGCTCATTCCATCTCTGCCAACGGAGGGATGTGGCAAGCAGCCAGTAGTCATGCAGTTGTAAGCCTTCCACTCTCACTTTAGGCAGAATCCCTTCTACACTGAAACCTTAGTGCCTTTATAGCCCTCCCCCTCCCGTACTCCCAGCTGTGGAAGCAGCCATGACTGTGCACTGAGAGCAACAACACAGGCCAAACCATTCAGAGAGGGGGGGGGGGGGTCCTGGGTAAAAGTCTGTTGAATCATAACACCCTCAAACTCACTCAGTCAAACGCAGGCTTATCAACTGTTCCCACTGTGACAGTGAGTAGAGGGACAAGTATAGAAATTGCATTCAAATGCTGCATCTTCTCCCACATAAAAGCACCTCTAGCGAGCTTTGCCAGAGACGCTAGGCTAACACGTAAACACACCAGTCCCTCCAGGAAGTGCAGATGTATGGCTGCCATGGCGACTGCGGAAGGTACCATAAGTAGGTCACTAGGGGACGGAAAGAGCAGGTAGATAATCGCTAACTGTTAGTGCGGTCGCGTGGCTGCAAGGCATTTACTCCAGGAAGAAGAGGCTGAAGTAGAAAACATTGTTTGGTGATCTTAGCAGGGACTCTCCCTGTAGGCCAACTGGTTCTTCAGGTTTATTTATACAGGTCAGCTTTTCACAGCTACGGTGGTCACAATGTAGACCTACGTCTCTAACACAACCCCTACATAAGCTGCTGTGTTTGTAAAGCCTGATAAACCAGACTGACAGTGTTCAGTTTGGCATACAGTAAGCAGACTATAGAACGTGTGCGCTCACTGTAATATACTGTAGCAGTGGACGTGAAGCATGCAGCCCAGTTACAGGCTAGATACAGTAAGATACTGCTGCTCAGGCAGGAGATAGGAATGGAATGCGTTGCCAAGGCCAAGCTAATACATGTTTAATGAGGCTACCCAAATCCATATGTACACTGAAAGAAGAGCTAATATTTGACTATCAATACTTCTAATACACCTGGATGATGAACCATTCTGTGCTCATACCACAAAAGGGGGTTTGAGAAAACCTAAAACCTGATGTTTTTACTGTTGTTTTTCATCCTGTGGTAACAATAACTAAAGTAATGAGATGTGTGGTCCCACCACACGATGCTGAATGCAGGTTAGAGTTGGTGTATGAGTGTGTGAGCACGTAGTACTGTCTGTGGTCTTTGAGTGTGTGTATCAGCACGGCTTGTGGAGATACAGAATGAGTGAAAGTCGAGTATATGAATGTCAAGAACCGGGGGGAATAATGTAATATACAAATGACTATGTACAGTGATTGTGAGAGTGTATTGTGTGTGTGAGAGAGAGAGAGAGAGCTCGTGCCCACGTCTGACTGTGAGAACGCGTGCCACTGTTGGCCTCACCAGAGAAGAGCAGCCACAGCTCTCCCCTCATGTTCTCTGGGATGCCTTTAAGCACCAGGTCCTTGGTCTTCTCTGTACGGTACATACACACCCCCTGGCCGTACTCGGTGAAGTGGTTCTTCCACGCCTGTTCCTTCAGGAACTCCTTGGCCTGGGGAAAAATAAAAATGGACAGTTAATAATCTTGCACGTGTTAGAGAAAGGAGAGAGAGAGAGAGAGAGAGAAATGTCACAAGAGACATTTCATGCCAGTAAAGCTCCCCTTAGAACTATAGAATGATGTTTAAGGACAGAGAGAGAGAGAGAAAGTAGACACCCTTGTAACCGCTGAGCCAACAACCCAACTTCTCTGCAGAAAGCAAAACAATATGAAATGACTAGCCTCGTACGAACCATCCTAATATGGCATGCTTACATCGTTTCAATACACGCAGAATGTGAGCTGGAGAGATCAGGATGGTTCGTAGGAGGCAAAACAAATGACCACCTCATTAAGTAACGAGCCAGACGGCCTACAAAGCCTAAACAATATTTCTACACAGACGTACGTAGCACAAACACTACCCAAGAGGTCTCTGAGGAATTTCATTAGGGCTTTATTTACTTCAATTAACTCGGATCTAATATACTTTCCACACACTCCCCCTCCATTGGTCTACATCAGCAACTTCCCTGCAGGCCTTTGAACTGTGCAATGCAAAGCCAGCTGGAGGTTAGAGCAGGAACAGAACACACGGACTGCAAGCCAAGCATTGTTTTAGATCAAGGTTGAGACACTGATGGCGCCGATATACATGGCGGCTCCGTTTCTGGCTCCTAAGCAACTTTGTTTTGTATTGTTAGATATTATCGCACTGCTGGAGCTCGGCACACAAGCACTTCGCTACACCCGCAATAACATCTGCTAAATAGGTGTACGCAACCAATACAATTTGATTTGAGGCTTGGGAAAAGCCTCAGGTTATTACATGCAGATTAAGCATTCCAAATGGCTTATTCAGTATGCAGGTATATACACGCAATTACAGTTTGTTACAATATTTTGTCACTGTAAATAAAATGTTTTCAACTCAATCAATTCATTTAGTCCCAGTTCAGTTCCATCAAACATCATGTGCAATCATTCCAATTCTCTACTAGAGCATCTTTTTATTTTAGACCACATGTTTATTTAACTAGGCAAGTCAGTTAAGAACAAATTCTTATTTACCATAACATTCCTACCCCGACCAAACCCTAACGACGCTGGGCCAATTGTGCGCTGCCCTACGGGACTCCCAATCACAGCCGGTTGTGATACAGCCTGGAATCGAACCAGGGTCTGTAGTGACATCTCTAGCACTGAGATGCAGTGCCTTAGACCGCTGCGCCACTCGGGAGCCCCCAATATGTGACCAGAACTGCATATTCCGTGACCATTCAATGACCGTACCAGTTTGGGGTTGAACTCCTCCGGCGAGCGGCGGCGGTACATGGTCATGAGGGCCTGGGTGGCGGTGGGCACGCTGTTGTCGTTGAGGTTAAACTGGCGTTCACCCTCGGAGGAGCCCTCTGAGCCCAGACTGCTGCGCTGGGGACTGCTGGATAGGAGAGAGCCCTGCTGGGAATACACATAAAGGAGAGAGAGAGAGAGAGAGAGATTCAGGATCAGAGTTAGGAGATTGTTAATGGAGTCAATTATCATGAGTTTATCATAACTGTTCTGAGATGAGATGATGAGATGCCAAACTAATAATACTGAGAATACACCTGGTGGAGAGCAGCACAAGTCCAGGATCAGGGTAAGGATAGTTAATGCAGTGTGCTTTATGATAAGAGCTGATCAGAGACCTGTGATAATAATCATGCTAAGTATCTAGTGAAGACCTGGAATAGAGGGAGACTTGTCAGCAAACTTGGGGAGCAGTTGTGGAAGAGTATAGAGCTAAATGATGTACAACATCCTAGATATGCAATGACATAGATGTGCCCTCACCTCATCGTCGGAGCTGTTCACACTCCCGGTGATCTCCCTCTCGAAGTAGATCTTGGAGGTGGTCTGCTGCAGGAAGTCAGAGATCCTCTGGACCAGGAAGTCCCGGTCCTTGAGGTTGGCGAACAGGAAGGTCATCCTGTTCTTGGTGCTGATGGACACTGGGCTGGGCAAAAAGTTGGAGCTGTCTGCTTTCTCCACTATCGTCACCTGGGAGGGACAGAGACACAGAGGTCTGTCACAACAGATATGTCATTCATTTATCAGTCACAACAGGTATGTCAGTCACAATAGATGTCAGTCATATGTCAGACAACAGATATGCCAGTCATAAATCAAATGTTATTGGCCACATACACATATTTAGCAGATGTTATTGCGGGTGTAGCAAAATGCTTGTGTTCCTAGTTCCAACAGTGCAGTAGCATCTAACAATTCACAACAATACATACAAATCTAAAGTAAAAGAATGGAGTTAAGAAAAAATATAAATATTAGGACGAGCAATGTCGGAGTGGCATTGACTAAAATACTAGTAAATTGAATACAGAATAATAAACACACACACACACACACACACACACACACACACACACACACACGATGAGTAACGCAGTATGTAAACATTATTTAAACATTATTAAAGTAACTAGTGTTCCATTATTAAAGTGGCCAGTGATTCCATGTCTATGAATACTGGGCAGCAGCCTCTAAGGTGCAGGGTTGAGTAATGGTTGAGTCAGACAACAGATATGCCAGTCACGTCAGTCATAAGACACAGTACGTCAGTGATATGAGGATGCAACATAAGATATAAATCTCCTATTTCATATGAGAAAGTGTTCGATGTAGAACACGAATTACAGTAACCCATCGCATGTGTATTGATTTACTTTACCATCTAACCACATTGGTCATGGCACAGGAGAATATTGGCCTGAGGCCAACATACCATACCAAGCACACAATAGGTTTCACCATTTCAACCCACATACGAGGTGACTGAATTGATTCAGTGCCACACATAACACTAGACATTAGTAGTCGATCCACATTCTGCCCTGCCAGCGATTGGTAGTTTAAGATGGCTGATGGGGATAGGATGTGACAGGGTGGGGGGTCCTGATCGACAAGGCAATGGCTGGGAGAGGGGCAGCCAGTGACTAAAGCAAATTGGGAGTGACAGCCCTCTACCAGAGTGTTAAGCCGGCCGCTGCTCTTTCTTACTGCCCTGCTAGTACACCCCCTACAGCAGCACACAGCAGAACCTGTCAAAGGTAACCTTTCTTTCCTGATGGAAAATCTACAGTGGTCTCACATTGACCTATGTCTTAGCATCATCCAAAATTGTCACAAAAGTCTAGCTCAACGGTCACCAACCCGAAATCTCAGAGAGCTCCAGTCAGTGCAGACTATTGCTCCGGGCCAACACTAAGCTCCAGGACTACGGTCAATCACCAGAGTCTGTACCCAGCCAGACTCACCTCTCTTAGGGGGATGATGAGGCTGCACAGGGTCTCCTCCTTGGAAGTGAAGCAGATGTAGTTAGTAGAGACAAACATCTGGCCCAGGATGTGCATCTTGTTGAAGGGGGTCCAAAGGGTGCAGCCCGTGTGTCCGTCCAGCTTCTCATCCTTGGGCAGACGGAACAAGGCCCGGTAACGCTCGCTTTTAGCCCTGGCATCCAGGTCCCTGGGTGAGACAACAAGGTTCAAGAGATTGTCTAGTCTAGAGACTGTCAAGAATCTAATTCGGAACATAATCTGTTGTCTTTAAATAGCAGCAGTAAATTGAGACTGTCGGTGCAGTTGATACAGTTGACACAAGCCGGTGCGCCTGGCACCTACTACTATAACCTGTTCAAAAGGCACTTAAATCTATTGTCTTGCCCATTCACCCTGTGAATAGCACAAATACACAATCCATGACTCAACTGTCTCAAGACTTGAAAAACGTTCTTTAACCTTTCTCCTCCACTTCATCAGTCTATATCATGGAAAGAGCAGGCATTCTTAATGTTTTGTACGCAGTGTATTTCCATACAAATGTATGCATTCCAAATACATTTACAAATGTATGTCACACATTAAAATACATTTGGCCAATGTTTTATAATTTCCCATGTATCCTAAAATGCATCCCAAAAACAATTTCAAATGTTTTTTTTTCTTTATATGAAAAATAAAATAAAAATCAGGTCAATGGAGTGAAAGAGCAATTTGAAACCAAGTATAACAGTATAATACTACTACAATAGACATCTAGATGGGGCAACAGTATAATACTACTACAATAGACATCTAGATGGGGCAACAGTATAACACTACTACAATAGACATCTAGATGGGGCAACAGTATAATACTACTACAATAGACATCTAGATGGGGCCACAGTATAATACTACTACAATAGACATTTAGATGGGGCAACAGTTACTACTACAATAGACATCTTGATGGGGCAACAGTTACTACTACAATAGACATCTAGATGGGGCAACAGTTACTACTACAATAGACATCTAGATGGGGCAACAGTTACTACTACAATAGACATCTAGATGGGGCAACAGTTACTACTACCGAAGACATCTAGATAGGGCAACAGTATAATACTACTACAATAGACATCTAGATGGGGCAACAGTACAATACTACTACAATAGACATCTAGATGGGTTAACAGTACAATACTACTACAATAGACATCTGGATGGGGCAACAGTATAATACTACTACAATAGACATCTGGATGGGGCAACAGTTACTACTACAATAGACATCTAGATGGGGCAACAGTTACTACTACCGAAGACATCTAGATAGGGCAACAGTATAATACTACTACAATAGACATCTAGATGGGGCAACAGTACAATACTACTACAATAGACATCTAGATGGGTTAACAGTACAATACTACTACAATAGACATCTGGATGGGGCAACAGTTCCTACTACAATAGACATCTAGATGGGGCAACAGTATAATACTACTACAATAGACATCTAGATGGGGCAACAGTTACTACTACAATAGACATCTAGATGGGGAAACAGTTCCGACTACAATAGACATCTAGATGGGGCAACAGTTACTACTGCAATAGACATCTAGATGGGGCAACAGTTCCTACTGCAATAGACATCTAGATGGGGCAACAGTATGGGTAGTGGTTAGAGAGTTGGAATCTGTCTTGAGGGAAATACATTTGAAAGTCTTGGGCTAATGATGCAAGCTTGGGTGTTCAAAGTTAATAGCGCCAGTAAAAGTTCAGCTGTACCTAAAAGGATTATGACAAAGTCGTGCTGTAGTTTTAAAAGAACGCAAAAGTGGCTGTGAGTCAAACTACTAGAAAGTGACCCAGTTTTAATATACTACTAAACCACCTCAGCTGGTTTTCCTTCAGGCACGTTGGAACAAGACTATACATTTCTTTCCTCTGAAGTAATTAGTTTAGTTAAGTCTTGGTATATTGTTTATTAAACTGTAAAACGTACAATGCCATGCAACCACATGGAATGGTTGTAGGTCACCCGCAGGCAGCAAAGAATTTTGTGCAGCATTATAAATGATTACATCATGACTAAACTACTGCATCTCCCCAGAAACCAATCGTCCTCAACTATCAACCGAACCTATTGAGGGGAGACCAACAAATCTCGACTACAACATCCCGCCTCACCAAACCTTCCCAGAACCTCCCCAGAACCCCCTCCACCAAACCTCACCTCTTGAGGGCAGACACCTTTTTGGGTGTCTTCCTCTTGAGTTTGGGCAAAGAGCGGTCCTGCTCAAAGCCCTTGTTGTCAAGGAGCTGTCTCATGGCGATGTTGGCCAGTTGCTCCATCAGCTTGAAGGTCTCGTTAATGTTGAGGAAGACCGAGAAGACGTGCTCGGACACCCGCGTGCTCACCTTGACCGAGGAACGGAAGCATGAATGAAGGTCAGAGGGGTGTATGGATGGACAACGAGACGTTAAAGCGATGGTAAACATGCAGTATAGTTGATATGATTTACAAGGCTCACCTTGACTGCATCGGGGAGGAGGAGCGTGGTGCTTTTCTCCAGCTGGGTGATGTCGGCCCAGCGGATCACCAGCTTGGCTGAGGGGGGGAGAAAGAGGGCGAGAGAGACGGAGAGAGAGAAAGATTGAAGAGAGATGGTTGCATTTATTAATTTTTGGCTTGCATAAAAGCTGATCGTTTGAAATATACATCACTTCATCTTAAAAAATACATTGTATCCACCCAGAAAAATATCAAGGGGTTGTACTATTTTTGGGACTTCTGAAGGGTCTTCAAAAGCTATGCATAATTGGTATATAGTACTAACCAGTTATGCAGTGGTGTGTGTACCTGTGCCAGCATGCCAGCGGTGCCTACCTTCTTTCCCCAGCAGGTAAGAGTAGAAGCAGATGTGGTTGATGCTGAGGTAGAGCCAGCCCTGCCGGGGCACACGGCCCTTCCAGTAGCTACAGGAGTAGTAGTTGACCAGCTTCTCCTCTTCAGGCATGCCAAACAGCTTACGGTACGTACAGATGGCCTCCTTGAACTTGTCAGTGTCATCGTCCTCCTTCACGTCCTGGTTCTTGTTGTACTCGGCGATAATACCCTGGGGCAAGAGCGAAATAGAGGGAGTGAAGGACTTTGAGACAATCAATAAAAGTTCAACAATTCATTTTAAAATAGAGATGGCTGGAAAGTGAGAGAGTGAGTGGCAGACAAAGTGAGAGAACAAAATAAATCATATCTGGCTAGCTTTTGTAATGTATTCATTGAGTAAGAACTTCTTTATCTCCATACAGATAAATACAGAACCTGATTTAGAGGCTGTGTCAGTAGCTGGACCTGTTTTTAGATTACAATAGTGAACACAGCCGGGCTTCGTTATTTAGCCCCTGGCAGGAGTTATTTTGACAATACTAGTTTGACTACATGCTAGGCTAATATTACACCTGGCATGACAAACATTTCACAGGCAAACGTCATACGTTTCAATGTCCAAACTGTCAAAATGAATTGCTGACAACCACCATTACTATTGTCACAAACACCATTACAAAGATTTGTGAAATTCCACAAACCCCACCATGCATCCCCTCTAAACACAAAACACAACCAACCTTCCAAATCCCAGAGATGTCCATACTGTTTCTTTAGAGACAAGCATCTGCTAAGTGACTCATATATACACTAAACAGTACCTGAACTTTGCCCTTGACAAAGGTAGTGATGTCATTCTCGTTCTCGAAGATGGACAGCGTCTGCAGGAGGTTCTGCTCCAGCCACTCCCAGTGCTCTGTGATCTCCTTACGGGAGCACCCTACGGAACGAGGGAGGGGAGACGAGACGGAGGAGGAGTAGACAGGGGTGCATCAGGGAACATGATTACAAGAGGCTCCCAGGAGAATGTGGAGGCATGGAGTTTCACCCATTCCTCATTTTCTCATTTCCTCAGCATGTCGTCTGAGACGCTGTTCATCATTCTTACGATTGTATGCAAATTGAACATGTTTAGCATACTTGGAATTCTAACCTACTCTTCTGGCATACTAAGTAGTATGGAAGTACATGATTCAGGACCAGTGACAGACAGATGAGAGGAAAGACAGTACAGACAGCAGTAACAAGCTGCTCAGACGGCTAATCAAGACGACTAGATACAACCCACCAGACTATAAACCTAGGTGTGATTCTGGACTGACCTTACACATTTTTTTTTAAATATATATTTTTTATTTAACCAGGCAAGTCAGTTAAGAACAAATTCTTATGTACAATGACGGCCTAGCAACAGTGGGTTAACTGCCTTGTTCAGGGGCAGAACAACTGATTTTTAGTTCGGGGATTCAATCTAGCAACCTTTCGTTTACTGGCCCAACACTGTGAAGGCCCACATCAGAAATGAGACCAAAATCAGCTTTTTAATTACCTTAGAAATATTGTCAAAGTGTGACTCTTCCTCTGTCAAGCCCACACTGACTAATGCATGTTTCATTAATTCAGAATGCAGCAGCACGTGTGCTTACAAAGACCAGGAGCGCACACACACACACACACACTCCACCTATTTTAAAGTCACTGCATTGGTTGCCTGTTAGTTTTAGAGTAGATTTTAAAATTGCTTTATTGATTTTTGAAGCAGTACGTGGGTTTTCACCTGAATACATGTCTGATATCTTAGAAGCATATGTGCCGGGTTGTCCCTCTATCACTGGCCTATTAGCTGTTCCAAAGGTCACTCAGAACCACAACGTTTGGTGAGGCTGCCTTCAGCCACTATGGTCCTGGCCTTTAGAACAGTCTCTAGACATGCTTTAATTTAGGGTTCTTTTTAATCATATTCCCATATATAAATCACATTTATTTTAATGCATTAGTCTCATGTGTACTGTTATTTACCTATTTTAAGTTCTCTTACATTTTTTATTGTCTTAGTTATTTGTATAGAAAACTTTGTTTTTATCTTTCTCACCGTTTATTTTATTTGTTAAGTACTTTAAAATGCATCCTCTAAGGAATATGCTATATAAATAAAGTTTGATTAAATCTAGACAGCCCAGCCACTGACATTACTTGGCCATCCCGTCTGCTCGGCCTAGATTTACTACCACAAATATGGTGATGAGCTCATGGCTAGAGAGCTAGTGGCTAATTAGCTTCAGATATGTTACGATCCTACTTAAAAAAGGTAAAATAATAATGCCCTGCAATACAGCACACCTTAAATTCAGGGAGAATTTTGAATAGTATTGGCAGGCAAATCCCTATTGGTGCTACTGTGGCTACTTGTTAGCAGCTACTTAGCACTAGTGAAATCTGAGAGCCAGTCAAGGCAGAGCCTGCTAGCACAGAAACCTCAGTGCAGTGTCCACTATCGTTAGAGGCCTCATCCGTCATCCATCTCCCCTGTAAGTAGCCCACTGCTGCTCATGTCTTAGCTAGTGATGACGTCTGGCAGACAGACTGCTCCACTCTCCCTCTGTGCTGGAGGATGGGCGGATAGGGAGGGGAGGGAGGAGTGGTTGCCATTTCAAGGCTAGCCCTTTCTGCAGCCTCTTACTTACACAATGATCCGTCCGCTTGTCATGTTGGGTCCGTGTGATTGCATTATGGCTCCTCCAGACTAATACATTATTTGTGTGATATAACTGCTCAAGGAAAGAGGCAGATTAAGATTGGGGTTTCTGTGATGTCACAACCAGTGTAGTTAGCCAAAAGAGGTGTGATGAGATAGCCCATTCGGTTGAGATCGTGTCAGTATCTTACATTTACAGCCCTGAGTTAAACTTTTAGCTTTTCCATATAGGACATTAGTGTGGTTAACCCGTTAACATGCAAAGAGAGAGTGTTAACGGATGAAGTCAGCAGATGTAATGTAAGATTTTCCATGCTAGCTAATTAACTAAAAACAGCATGACAGCCCCTCACATTTTGAGCGAATCACCATCGATTCCCATTCCTGGTATCCGTTTCCCCCCAGTCTAGCCCTTTAAGAGCAGTGGGCCATGACGTCATGCTTGGCATTAGCAGGAAGTGAGAACATGGTGCAGGAAGAGAGGGCCTTGTGTGTGAGGGGGAGGGGGGAGAGAAAGAAAGAGCGAGAGAGAACTATACACAGACACACAGTACACACCATGCGCAATGATCCAGTAGATTAGGGAGTCAGGTGTCTGGTAAAGGATTCTGTAGGGGGCCACTCGAGCACTGGAGTCCAGCACCACGTCCAGTGTTCCCACCAACAGACCTGCGGTGGGAGGAGCAGGGAATACCCTGGGTTAGGGAGGGAGACACTGTGGGAATATCATGATCGTGTATACAACATTGTTTGGACATTGAATAGATAATGCATTGATTGTCTTGAGGATGGAAAATAAAACCTGTAAGAGAGCAAAGAACTTACTAGCAAATACAAACAAGTCATGAATCCTCCCCCTAAAAAATGACTTCAAAGCAAAACCCGACAAAAGACTTTCTGTTTTAGCCCATTTCGGACACGAAACAAAGCACCATGTGAGACAGCAGACCGTTCTGGTACATTAACCCTTGTTAGACCACTTATGCTCTCCTCAAAAGGCCCTTGATGGAGCCCTCCGGCTATGAGATCACTTATGAAATAGAGGGAGGAGGACGGGGTATTTAGGGCTGACGGGCAGCTGTGGCTTTCCTGTCCTAACTGCTCCATGCCCAATTTATATTATAGGACCAAACCGAGCCACACAAACCAGGGCTGTGCCCGTATCTACAAAGCATCTCAGAGTAGGAGTGCTGAACTCAGATCGGTTTAGCCTTTTAGATCGTAATTAGATACGTTTATATGGACAGGTGGGGACCTGATCTTAGATTAGCACTCCTACTCTGAGACATTTAGTGGATGGGGTCTGGGCTGGCCTGGTTACACATCCACCCTAGTTGCTGGAACTGTGCTGGAAAAGACAAAGTGAACAAAATATCCCAGCCAGCACAGTACGGTTCAGGTTGGCACTAATGTGTGAATCTGGTATCAATGTTCTTGTATGGAGAAGTGGGGTGGATGGACAGATGGCACAGATCAATGTGGAGAGAAGAAGGTGAGAGTAAAGTCACCTGGAATAAAAAGAACGAATCCCCTATAATCTAACGAACACGGGATGAATCCCCTATAATCTAACAAACACGGGATGAATCCCCTATAATCTAACAAACACGGGAAGAATCCCCTATAATCTAACAAACACGGGAAGAATCCCCTATAATCTAACAAACACGGGAAGAATCCCCTATAATCTAACGAACACGGGATGAATCCCCTATAATCTAACGAACACGGGATGGATCCCCTATAATCTAACGAACACGGGATGGATCCCCTATAATCTAACGAACACGGGATGGATCCCCTATAATCTAACGAACACGGGATGAATCCCCTATAATCTAACGAACACGGGATGGATCCCCTATAATCTAACGAACACAGGATGGATCCCCTATAATCTAACGAACACGGGATGAATCCCCTATAATCTAACGAACACGGGATGAATCCCCTATAATCTAACGAACACGGGATGGATCCCCTATAATCTAACGAACACGGGATGGATCCCCTATAATCTAACAAACACGGGATGGATCCCCTATAATCTAACGAACACGGGATGGATCCCCTATAATCTAACGAACACGGGATGAATCCCCTATAATCTAACGAACACGGGATGGATCCCCTATAATCTAACGAACACGGGATGAATCCCCTATAATCTAACGAACACGGGATGGATCCCCTATAATCTAACGAACACGGGATGGATCCCCTATAATCTAACAAACACGGGATGGATCCCCTATAATCTAACGAACACGGGATGAATCCCCTATAATCTAACGAACACGGGATGAATCCCCTATAATCTAACGAACACGGGATGAATCCCCTATAATCTAACGAACACGGGATGGATCCCCTCTAATCTAACGAACACGGGATGGATCCCCTATAATCTAACAAACACGGGATGGATCCCCTATGATCTAACAAACACGGGATGAATCCCCTATAATCTAACGAACACGGGATGGATCCCCTATAATCTAACGAACACGGGAAGAATCCCCTATAATCTAACGAACACGGGATGAATCCCCTATAATCTAACAAACACGGGATGGATCCCCTATGATCTAACAAACACGGGATGAATCCCCTATAATCTAACGAACACGGGAAGTGGAGAGATAGATGGACAGATTATGGACTCATGACAGATGAAAGAAGCCAATAACTTTTCTCTTTTAAAGAGTTGTTTTATTACTCTAATGCTTCTCATCTCTGACACAGTAATAATACATGGCTAGTGTCTAGCTACTGTCTATTGTAAACCACAAGATCATAAAATCAGAAGAAACTGGTACCACAATTCCTAAAAAAATAGAGTGAAGGAAAAACACCTGAAGTGATGAACACGCTCGTCTTGCTGAAAGGCTTTTGTTGTGAATAATGATAAGTCTCGTTTTTTTATGCCTTGGGGTCTACACTAACATGTTGTCATCAAAGTTTGAGTGGAAATGACACTCCTTTTCCAACAAACTCAACCTTTGATAGAAAGAAGCTTTTTGACTGCCATATTCCTCAGTCGCCCCAAAACTTTATTCCCGGTTGGGAATTTTACCATTGCCACGACAGCTTTTTGCCAATGGCGCATCAGACGCATACAATTCTATGAGTCACACAGACCGAGATAGATGAAAAGAGCGATATGCGGAGAGAGGGGGACAGAGACAGACATGCAGAAATGGAGCAAGAGAAACCAAAACAGCCAGTCTGGATGATATTCTTCCCTCCATACATAATGTCTGCTGGAGAACTTCTGGGATACCACTCATCTCCACTAGCTGTTCTAATGAAGACATCTGAATACAATTACATCTCTGGGGCTCCATTTCTCTTTCCCTCTCACTCCCTCCCTCTATTCTCCTCTCTCCTGTTCTCTCTCTTTTAATCCTATGCAGGGCGTAATAAAAGGCTAGGACGAATTCAATAAGAAGTGCTTAAATAATGATTAAAGGCAAATAGATAATTAATATATCATTAACAATTGAATATGATAAAAAATGGCTGTAAATATCACAGAGTGGGCCTGTAAGAGGCAGTAAGGGAAATTCAGGTTTCACACTGGATGGTCGTAAACAATATGGCCGTCGGTTCTGACAGGTGTCAGGGCTTGAGATTTCCCATCTGAACTAGGCCTATACCTGTAGCCTATACCTGAACAAAACCCAACAGACAAACTTTCAACTGTATCTTCACATTAGTCACCATTGATAAGGTTACTGTACAGTTACAATATTTATTTGTTTTAAGTGTTAACTGCAATGACAACGCAGAACAAAAACAGAGCTACAGTACGAAATCACAGGGAAACAGAAAATAAACTCGATGGGAGAGAACAGAATAGCTTGGCCGATATGCAAAAGGTTTGCGTGTTAGCCTCCATTTCAAAGGGTTAGCACAGACACCGAAGCTGTTGTTGTTACTTGGGGCTGGCTAATGCAAGGATACAGGATCTGGGCCTTTCTGACAAACATGTTGTGGGCACAAAAGGACATTTTCAGTTTCAAACTTCAACCGGTTGTTTCTGTTGAACAGTGTTAAGTCCAGTTCTGCACCCCCAGGGTTGCACATTTTTAGTCTAGCCCAGCACTAACACCACATTCAAATATGAGTTGACTAGATGCATTGAGTGTGCTTGTGCTGGGCTGGAACAAAATGTGCAACCATGGGGGTTACCTCAAGACATGGAGTTGCAGAACACTGAACAAATACCTGTGAAGCACCTCTCAGTTGGACAGGCAGGTCATGACCTGAACCCGGCGGTGTTGCGGGGATGTGTGTTAGGGGTTAACACAGAAAGCACAGGTGTCAAGCACAACAAAAGAGACCACTGACGGATGACACCCACAACATCCTGTGACTTCTACGACTGCATGCAACCTACAGTTCAAACCGCTCACTCCGAATCATCTACACAGTTAGATATCAACAGCAATGGAGAGGATTAGTATGCATGGTATTTTATGAAGAATGAATTAGTGCACCCTACATCATCATGACAAGATTATTTGTTTTGATCAGAGGGCTACTTTCCCCCTCAGAACACATGATCCTACACCATGCTATAATAACAAGAGTTAACATGAGGTACTGTACTGTTTAGTATATGGTGAAGAGAAGGCGGACCCCAGACCTATAGCCTAGTGTCGACCCTTTAATCCATAACATGAACTTTGGGAAACCACACATTTGTCTGTGACTATATGTTCCTATACATTTGATTTTACTTTCAATACCCCCCACGTAACTAACACACACACGACCAACAAAAAAAAACAAGATGTACAGAAACTAAGCTCCAATGATGAGAAATGCTTCCTTTGTTGTGGGGAGGATGGAAAGAAATGAGCCCAAGTCTACATACAGTACGGAGGACTGAGAAGCTCAGTACTGGTGACTTATTAAAAAATGACTTTCTACTCCAAAAATGAACAAAAATACAATTATGCTGACACCATCTAAAATATAATGTCCACCTCTGGAAATGAGCACAATAACACATTTGTAAAATTATTTTGAAAAATATATTTCAACATATTGGACAATGCATTTAGTCTATGCATGGTCCATATTATCAGGTATGCTATTAGCAATAAACATCATCACCTGTAGCCCAACTGATGCAGAGAAGAGCAAATAAATAGGCTGAAGCATGGGACTACCTGTCTGCAGTTACCCTATTGGGCTAATCATTAGCCAATTATTTTAACTAGTAATTATGCATAAACACAGTGAATATAATGTAGAGCTAGCTACCCCTGTTAGGATAACTAGTCATCCGGGGTAACACACCCCCTGCCTGTACTTGAGGTAGGGTGGTGTTTTACCTCAAAGTTATCCTATAATTGACCAGTGTTACATTTATCCCAAATCTCCCCAATGCACTAAAAACTGCCTGGTGCAGCTTGTGCATATTTAGGAGTTGAGAAATATGCACGCATCGACTGCTTGTCAGAATGCATGTTTCCCTCCTTATGGCACTTGAATGTGCCATGAGAATAATATTTATCTTGCATAGAACACACAAAAACAAGCCGACTATAAAATAAACTATTCTACTATGGGGTTACCTGATTTTTCTATTCATGACTTGTTTGTTTGCAGAGGAAAAGTAAATGTGGACTGTTCTAGCATGTTCCATATTTTTGGGGACGTGGCGGTAATGATTTTGCTGTGGAGCAGCGCCACAGCAAAACGACTACAGCGGAAACACTGGTCTATATTTCCCAAGTACTGACACAGCGCCTTATCACCCCACTGGCTGAGAATCAATATTGTTTCAAATAACAAGAACCTGATACGAAGTAACACCATACATGTTATTTTAAGTCATGTTTCTCTAACCTAACCCCCTGTAACACAGCTGTAGTGTTATTCCTTTTCTTCTTTCCCAAGCCTCAATGTGTACCTCCAGGTCAGAGGTCAGCAGATAAGATAGATAGGTGACGTAAAGCAGCAGATGATTGTGTGGGTTACGGTCGATGGTTAAAGAGGTCGATGGTTAGAAGTCTAGTCCAAGTGTCTATTGAGGGCGATGTCATGTGTACGTGATGTTAGTCACCCAACACATGTAGTCCTAGTAGAGTTTCAGGTCATACCGACTCCAAAATGCCACACTCTATTGTGAAATGTTAGGTAATATAGGTTAGCTTATTGTCCCTTGGATAGTGTCATTTTTGCATTGAAAGTATCATATGGTGAATAAGCTACAATCCAACATTTTGGGTGGAAGGTAGCCTAGCGGTTAGAGCATTGGTCCAGTACCCGAAAGGTCGCTAGTTCTAACACCCGAACTGACAAGGTGAAAAATCTGCCCATGTGCCCTTGAGCAAAGCACTTAACCCAAATTGCTCCAGCGTCGCTGTAGATAATGGCAGACCCTGGCAGAGACACCACTCTCCGAGGGTCTCAAGGAGAGTGGAGATATGCAAAAACAAACATTTCCAATTCACATGCGTATTAATACACAATTGTACAAGTGGGGAATAGAACAAATATAAGCACCTACCAAATTATCAGTCAACATTTCACAATTGAAGCTTGACATTTTTCAAATCTTATGACTTAAGATTGATTTTAGGGGAACTAGTCATCTATAATGAAACTGTACTATTTTTTCTGTTTCTCAGTCTCTATAAATCAATTAAATAAAAAAAAACGATAATGTTGACTTTTCCTCATATCAAGTAGCCTCATAAATATGGCTATAAATCAAAAAGCATTGGCCCCGGTGCCCTTCCATATGCCCCAGGAGGACCAGGTGCTCGCTTGGCTTTCTCTGCCAGCTGAAAGGGGGTGTTTACTGGGCAGTGCCAGTCATTGTGCCCGGGCTCTCTCCTCTCCTCAGCAGGCCAACTGGCACACCAAACGGTCCGCTCAGTATTCACATAACAATGACATCATCACATATCGCCACCGCACGCTTTGTGTCGCTGCCCCGAGACAATAGGGAGAGGCAGAGTGTTGGTTCGGGGGCTAACTTTCAGTCGCTGGCATGCGGGAAAAATAATGGCTCCGTCCTTCAGTTAAATGTCAGCGAAATGTCTTGTTGCTGACCAATGAAGTGAGATACTTGCAGGCCATTTTGGCTCCCCTTATCATATGTTACTGGCTGGCTGACACTGAAGAGGGAGTGACTGACTGGCACTGAGGACAGCAGCACACAGTTCAACTCTCTCTGACCCACCATGACTGCGACGGCCAGTCTAGTCAAAGCAGGGCTACATAGATACTGTATAGAGAGGGCAAAAGATATATCCATGCAGAGTCATCTCTATGGCTCAGTCAAAGACTTGGACTGAGTCTACTGTACCTATAATGAACCTGACTGACTTTTCAACTGATCATGTTCCATCCTTTTTAAAAATTTTTTTTATTAATAACAAGGTAGCATCATTTGTAACCCGTTTTCATCTTTTTGAATTCTCAGAGTTGCGATGAATTAAACAGACAGACTGAATCCAGGTCAGCCTGAATGGGATGGCACCCTACATAATGCACTACCTTTGACCAGATCCCCATGAGCCCTGGTCAAAAGTAGTGCACTACATAGGAAATAGTGCACCATTTCAGATGCAGACAGTCACCACCACCTATGGTCCTTTAAAGTATTGCTCCTCCCTGATGTAGCAGTCCTCCTAGTGACTGTAGACTAATTTGGATGGAGTGAGTGAAGTAGAAGAGGAATAGAGGAGAGGAGTAGAGAAAGGAGAGGGAGAGATGATTCAGCATGTACTACTCCTGCCGGGAAGAAAGAGTGTGCCTTTGCTCTGCGTGTCTCCTTGTGTATGGGTTGTCTCGGTGGCATTCAAAATTCAGTACGGGGAATGACACATCGCCAGCCATTTTAACATTCCCCGAGCGTGCTGGGCTCTAATCAATCACAGGTTCATTTCCATTTATTGGAGCCTTTTAACGGTCCCAAGTGCTGGAATTTGTCTTCCCTGTCAGGGGAGATGTGTCCAGCCTTATGTTAGCTAGCTAGTAGCCTAATGAGATTACAATTGGAGTGAACCAAGCTCAGTCAATGATTATCTATTTAACAAATCTATGCATTTCTTTCCTTGTTTTGTTAATGGTTTAATGGGTATATAGAAGGCTTACTCTTTGCAATAATATTTGTTACAATTTTCCAGGATCACCTAAAGTACAAGGCCTACTTAAATAAATAGCCCAGATCTTGGGATGCTGATCAATAGGGTACATTAGCTGCTGAATGCCCACTAGCTCCATTGTATGTAGTTCTACGGGGGTGGTCCATAAGCTTACAACAATGGCCCTATGACTATTCTGAGCCTAAAACCTCACTCAGATAAAATCACACGTGCATTTGTCTAGTTAAAGTAGCTCCCGAGTGGCACAGCGGCCTAAGGCACTGCATCTCAATGCTAGCGGCGTTACTACAGACCCTGGTTCGATCCCGGGCTGTATCACAACCGGCCGTGATCGGGAGTCCCATAGGCCGGCGCACAATTGGCCCAGTGTCATCCGGGTTAGGGGAGGGTTTGGCAGGGGTAGGCCATCATTGTAAAATAAGAACGTTATTATCTGACATGCCTAGTTAAATAAATAAAATATAGTAGTAGGGGCTATTTGGGTCACGTGTCTATTCATTCATACAGGTCTACATCCCCTTAGATACCTGAGTGACCTGACCCCATCCCTCACTACGCATGCAATCTTCTCTCCATCACTAAACATCTGAGAGGCATGAATAATCTCCCAAACCAAGCGAGAGACCCGGCCAGGGGACAATAATTTGGCTTGGCACTGCTTGCATCACAGCTGTAATAGCGTTAAATTATCCTAGCCAAGTATATCTGAACTCGACGATAGAACATTCGTGGAGTTGAGCGATGCTTGGCTAAAATAACCCATGATTTAGAGACAGAGAGAGAGACGCAGAGCAGAGACAGTTATATGTAATCTCACCCGCTAGTCCTCCTCTGCCGTCCCCGTGGCCCTTGCGTTTCTGGAGGATGAAATAGGGATTTGCTCGCTCGGTTATCCACAACGCACCCGCCTGCAACACCTCTTCAGGGTGCACCCACATCTTCGTCCAGTTGATTCTAAAAGCACATCAAATCCAGCTGATTCAGGCGGTGCCTGTCAAATGAACTGGGATGCTGGTTCGGTCTGTCCAGTGGCCGAGGCTCGATGCCGGTCCACCGAATAACACGTACAATTGGACAAGGACAACTTGGTTGCAATGTAAGTATAACTATGACAGCATAAAGGCCCTATTTATTCGCTAAAAACACGCAAAAATAAAATGCTCTCTCCAAACTTCCATGCACAGCCGCGTGCGAGGTGATTGGATTCCAGCCGTGCACGCCAAATATGCAAAAAAATGGTGTGCAATACATTCAGTGGAACTCAATTACTAGGTGGCACAATAAAGCGGGTTCCGCATTAAAACAACCGAATCTGACAGATTTCTGTAGGGATGGATCTGAGAGCGACACTTCGGTTCGGTCTTTGTTGTTTATCATCTGTGTTGTAACCGCTGTCAGGTGGATATCGATGCCGCCGACGAGTCCTCGTTCATCGGTCGTCAGATATTTCAGAATGAGCGATGGTTTCGACGCTAAATAATGTGCCCACAAGCGCGTTATATCCATTCGGCTACTTACAACCTACTATCCAACATATATGTATGCTGCCTGCCTCCACATTGAACAACAATGTCATTTAATGCAACCCACTCTCTAGCGCCGCGACGGCACAGCTCCGTATCAACAACACGCGTCATAGAGTGGCCACATCGTTACGTCAACTTTGTGGGAGGTGGTTGCATAATTATAGCCTAGGCCCTACGTGGTAATAAAGTATGAATTCAAATGACTAAAGTTGTTCATCCATATGACTTGGCTACTGTTTACAAATATCCGGTGTCGAAGCTGTCTTCAGGCGCGAAGCTGTTTGGCATTTGTTGTTTTTGCCACCTGGTACCAATCAGTGGATCAATTGTAATGGTTTCCATGGTTTCTTTCATCTGTACTTTATTCTTTAATGCAAATATAATCAAAGCAATTACAATTGCCATAACTTACACCTACGTCCAGTGGGTAGCCTATAGTGGTTTTACAATGACATGCCGCACACATTTGGGATTTCTTAAAAAACTTGAGAAGGAGGTGTTTAAGAATGAAAACGTTGAATTTGTAAATTCCCAGTTAGTCAGAGGGCTGAAAAGGTACACGAGAATCCTATCCAGTTTCAAACATCAGTTCCTTCAACACCACACACCCACAAAACCTGTCAGACATGAGTCAACAAATGTTTGTGTGTCAACATGTTGGGTAAATATGTGGGAGTTGATGGAGATAGAAATGGTTTATATTCCACAACGTCTCTCTGTCTACAGTATGTGGTCCATGGTCTGCTAAAGGCCTGTACTTAACTGTGCTTTTTTTTTTAATATATATGTGTGGGTTTAGTTTTGCTAAACTGACTGCACTTTAAGGTTTCACAGCTTCTATCGACTCGTGGGAGACCTTGTCTGAGGTTGCTTCGACTTTCCCTCGACAGACCACATTAAGTAAAAGGGTTTCGGAGCTGCAGAGACGAGACCGATGTCGCTACATTTTCTGTTTTTGTCGGGTTAGACTGAGGCTGAAGGTAGGGACAAGCAGATGAGCATAGTGCACTATTTTTTTACCCTCCACCTATTCACCAGTAACCACAGTGGGGCTGTGTTAGGGGCTCTGCTCAGTCAGTGTTTGTGTACATAGTCTGGAGGAACAGTTTCATCCACAGATGTGGGGGATGGAAACTTGACATTTAGGACTAACAAACAAACCCACTGACATAATGCCGACTCAAATACGTGTAATTGAGTTCACAAGATCTCATTTCCAACTGAAGTTGACTCTGTTCTCTTTTCTTTCCTAAAGATACCTTTTATACTCTTCCACTAGATGGAAAAGTCCCCCTTAGTTTCACCCTGTTTCATACAAAACTTTTTGTGTTTCTAGCCTCAACTTTTCTTCTGATGTCACTCAAAAGCACCTTAAATGTAGGGCAGGATTGAAGTGAGGCCTACCTTTCTGCCATTTAGTGGGCAGAGGGGCAAATTAATTCATAATTGGATTAGGTTTATGTGTAGAGTTGATTAAATGTTATGCTACACAAAAAGAAATAACACATTTTTCTAAACTAATCCAACCAGTTAGATCTTTTCAATCCCATTACTGAAATAGTTGTCAGTTTAAATGGCTTAGACTTCCATCTCCTACTGAGACAAGCTGTCCTGACAGAGATGGGGATATCTTCAATGTTTTTTACTGTCAGGCAGACATCAGGGATTGAGGCTTTCAAGCTTCTTTCTCAGTCCCAGTCGAGTTAAACCCTTCATGGTTGAGTTGATCGTGGAGAGCTGCTTTCCGCTTGGCAGTAGGGCCTTCCTCCCTGCCTTCTCTTACCATCACAGAACCAAAACAGAACGATCTGTTCCATAGCTTTGCATCTGACACATCCTCACATCCCCATTTTAGAAGCAGTCCTTCCTTAGAAAAAAACGGATGCAGAACTGAAACAAGGGTTCCCATTCTAAGGAAATCTTCCTTTTTCTGCCCCTGTTCTGTTGTGAGCTGTCAAAACCCCGAAATCAAGACAGTGGTGCTACGGTAAACACTCCTTGAAGGAGAAAACACCTAAAAGTAAGGATTTCCCCAGTATATAACTGAATAAGGAAAGGAGGATACCTAGTCAGCTGCATAACTGAATGCATTCAACCGAAATGTGTCTTCCGCATTTAACCCAACCCCTCTGAATCAGAGAGGTGCAAGGGGCTGCCTTATTCAACGTCATCGGCGCAGTTGTTGTTTAACTGCCTTGCTCAAGGGCAGAAGACCAGATTTTTCCATCTTGCCGACTCGGGATTCAAACCAGAGACCATTCAGTTACTGGCCCCACACTCTTAACGGCTAGGCTACCTGGGCACCCCAGAATAGCATAGTTAGTGTATGTCATATTTAGGCTTTTTCTAGGGTGTAGGCAGTGGTGTAAAGTACTTAAGTACAAATTCTTTAAAGTACTACTAGGTTTTTGGGGTATCTGTACTTTACTTTACTATTTATATTTTTGACAACTTTCACTTTTACTTCACTACATTCCTAAAGAAAATAATGTACTTTTTTCTCCATTAATTTGCCCTGACACCCAAAAGTACTCGTTACATTTTGAATGCTTAGCAGAACAGGAAAGTTGTCCAATTCATGCACTTATCAAGAGAATACGTGGTCATCCGCCTCTGGCTATCTGTACATTTTCAAAACAAGAAAATGGTGCCACCTGTTTTGCGTAATATATTGAATTTGAAATGATTTATACTTATGCTTTGACTTTTGATGTTTAAGTATATTTTAGCAATTACATTTACTTTTGATACTTAAGTATATTCAGAACCAAATACTTTTAGACTTTTACTCAAGTAGTATTTTACTGGGTGACTTTCACTTTTAATTGAGGAACTTTCTATTAAGGTATCTATACTTTTACTTAAGTCTGACAACTGCTACTTTTTCCACCACTGGGTGTAGGGAACCTAAATCAAAAAGGGCAGTTTATTATTGGTTATTGACAGATTCGTTCCACATTCAAGGAATGAAGGGGGCTTTTGAGAAATGGAGAAGACCACATGCAGATCAAACGGGTCGAATAGTGAAGCCTTGAAGAAAGAGGAGAACAGTCGGCCTGTTTGAAGATTATGTGTTATTGTTGTTGTCTGTATTATTACCTCTAACCAGTGGTGGAAAAGGTATCCAATTGTCATAATTCTGTAAAAGTAAAGATACCGTAATAGAAAATTCCTAATTAAAATTCCTGGCCTTCTAGGCAGAGTTGCAAAGAAAAAGCCATATCTCAGACTGGCCAATAAAAAGAAAAGATTAAGATGGGCAAAAGAACACAGACACTGGACAGAGGAACTCTGCCTAGAAGGCCAGCATCCCGGAGTCACCTCTTCACTGTTGACGTTGAGACTGGTGTTTTGCGGGTACTATTTAATGAAGCTGCCAGTTGAGGACTTGTGAGGCGTCTGTTTCTCAAACTAGACACTCTAATGTACTTGTCCTCTTGCTCAGTTGTGCACCGGGGCCTCCCACTCCTCTTTCTATTCTGGTTAGAGCCAGTTTGCGCTGTTCTGTGAAGGGAGTAGTACACAGCGTTGTACGAGATCTTCAGTTTCTTGGAAATTTCTCGCATGGAATAGCCTTCATTTCTCAGAACAAGAATAGACTGATGAGTTTCAGAAGGAAGTTATTTGTTTCTGGCCATTTTGAGCCTGTAATCAAACCCACAAATGCTGATGCTCCAGATACTCAACTAGTCTAAAGAAGGCCAGTTTTATAGCTTCTTTAACCAGCACAACAGTTTTCATTTGTGCTAACATAATTGCAAACGGGTTTTCTAATGATCAATTAGCCTTTTAAAATGATAAACTTGGATTAGCTAACACAACGTGCCATTGGAACACAGGAGTGATGGTTGCTGATAATGGGCCTCTGTACGCCTATGTAGATATTCCATTAAAACTCAGCCGTTTCCAGCTACAATAGTCATTTACAACATTAACAATGCCTCCACTGTATTTCTGATCAATTGGATGTTATTTTAATGGACAAAAAAAAGTGCTTTTCTTTCAAAAACAAGGACATTTCTAAGTGACCCCAACCTTTTGAACGGTAGTGTAAGTATTCACACCCCTGAGTTAATACATGTTAGAATACCCTTTGACAGTGATTACAGCTGTGAATATTTCTTGGTAAGTCAGAGCTTTGCACCCCTGGATTGTACAATATTTTTTGTTAATTAACATTTCTTCAAGCTCTGTCAAGCAGATTTAAGTCAAAACTCAGGAACATTCAATATTGTCTTGGTAAGCAACTCTAGCGTTTATTTGGCCTTGTGTTTTAGGTTATTGTCCTGCTGAAAGGTGTAACAATGTGCGCTGAGAGTCGGGAAGCAAGTTCAGGGAGTGAGTGTTAAGAAAATAAAGAGAACATAATACAAAACAAGAAACATTAACAGCACACAGACATGAAACAGAAACAATGACGCCTGGGGAAGGAACCAAAGGGAGTGACATATATAGGGAAGTGATGGAGTCCAGATGAGTCTGACGATGCGCAGGTGCGCGTAACGACGGTGGTAAGTGTGCGACATAACGAGCAGCCTGGTGACCTAGAGGCCGGAGAGGGAGCACACCTGACAAAAGGTGAATTTGTCTCCCAGTGTCTGTTGGAAAGCAGACTGAACCAGGCTTTCCTCTAGGATTTAGTCTGTGCTTAGCTTTATTTATAAAGTTTTTACCCCTTTTTCATGATACCCAATTGGTAGTTACAGTCTTGTCCCATCGCTGCAACTCCCGTACGGACTCGGGAGAGGCTAATGTGGAGAGCCATGCATCCTCCGAAACATGACCCTGCCAAGCCGCACTGCTTCTTGACACACTTCTCGCTTAACCCGGAAGCCAGCAGGACCAATGTGCCGGAGGAAACACTGTACAACTTGGCGACCGTGCCAGCGTGCATGCGCTGTTTGAAATTCACTGTTCGACTAAGGGACCTTACAGATAATTGTATGTGTGGGGTACAGAGATGAAGTAGGCATTCAAAAATCATTGTAGCCCTTTCTGCAGTCAATGACCAAGCACCCTATTTGGCCTCATGGGTGGAATGTTATTAATATTATTCATAGTTTTACTAATAAAGATTTATTTTTAAACAGACAAATGACAGTGATTCTATGTCAAACAGTTTTGTTATATTTCAGTCTTCTGTGATGTATATAAAGTGTAATATTGGGATGCAAAATCAAAATGTAATAGATCAACTCTATATCTGACCTGGTATAGGTGACTTGTTTTAAGCCCATAACCATGTGTGTGAGGTATATTCTTTGTTTCAATGTAGATTTGTTTAAAACTACCAATAATCACTGTGACCCTGATTTAGCCCACTGCAGTATTAAACACTATTATTGCACATAGTGAGTCCATGCAACCTACTGTATTCTGTGACTTAAGCACATTCTTACTCCTGAACTTATTTAGGCTTGCCAGAACAAAGGGCTTGAATACTTTTCATTTATAATTGATTTGTACAAAAAATGTTTTTTTTTAAATTATATATATATATAATAACCCTACAACCCAGCAGCAGGACCGCGACTGCTACAACCCAGCAGCAGGACCGCTACCTCCGCCTTTGTGCAAGGAGGAGCAGGAGGAGCACTGCCAGAGCCATGCAAAATGACCTCCAGCAGGCCACAAATGTGCATGTGTCTGCTCAAACGGTCAGAAACAGACTCCATGAGGGTGGTATGAGGGCCAACGTCCACAGGTGGGGGTTGTGCTTACAGCCCAACACCATGCAGGACGTTTGGCATTTGCCAGAGAACACCAAGATTGGCAAATTCGCCACTGGCGCCCTGTGCTCTTCACAGATGAAATCAGGTTCACACTGAGCACGTGACAGACGTGACAGAGTCTGGAGACGCCGTGGAGAACGTTCTGCTGCCTGCAACATCTTCCAGCATGACCGGTTTGGCGGTGGGTCAGTCATGGTGTGCGGTGGCATTTCTTTGGGGGGCCGCACAGCCCTCCATGTGCTCGCCAGAGGTAGCCTGACTGCCATTAGGTACCGAGATGAGATCCTCAGACCCCTTGTGAGACCATATGCTGGTGCGGTTGGCCCTGGGTTCCTCCAAATGCAAGACAATGCTAGACCTCATGTGGCTGCAGTGTGTCAGCAGTTCCTGCAAGAGGAAGGCATTGATGCTATGGACTGGCCCGCCCGTTCCCCAGACCTGAATCCAATTGAGCACATCTGGGACATCATGTCTCGCTCCATCCACCAACGCCACGTTGCACCACAGACTGTCCAGGAGTTGGCGGATGCTTTAGTCCAGGTCTGGGAGGAGATCCCTCAGGAGACCATCCGCCACCTCATCAGGAGCATGCCCAGGCGTTGTAGGGAGGTCATACAGGCACGTGGAGGCCACACACACTACTGAGCCTAATTTTGACTTGTTTTAAGGACATTACATCAAAGTTGGATCAGCCTGTAGTGCGGTTTTCCACTTTAATTTTGAGTGTGACTCCAAATCCAGACCTCCATGGGTTGATAAATTGTATTTCCATTGATTATTTTTGTGCGATTTTGTTGTCAGCACATTCAACTATGTAAAGAAAAAAGTATTTAATAAGATTATTTCTTTCATTCAGATCTAGGATGTGTTGTTTAAGTGTTCCCTTTATTTTTTTGAGCAGTATATATATATATATATAATTCCACTCTGACATTATGGGATATTTTGTGTAGGTGCTGTACACCACCACAAAGTATCATGGAATGACTCAAACAGAAACTGTGCTGTTGTTGATGTGTTCTGTGTCATTCTTTGTTCTGAGTCATTTCCTTAAACTTCCCCCGTGTCTCTGATACCAACATAATGAATGTCAGCAAGCTGTCAGCTACTGCAAGAGATATATATTTCACAATTTGTTTACTATTAACAAGGGACGTGACCACTGACTGAGGGCCAAATTCATACGGTCTTGTGCAAATACTGCACTGTGGGTTTGATTGAATTGAATCCAAAAGTATTACGTCAATAGTTTTACGTCTTGGCAAATCCAGATCAAATGGAATTGATTTTGTCATTTCATATGTGGTGGCAATGGCATAAAATACTTTTGGTTTCCTACTTCAAAACGGTAAGGAAAGTGATTAGATGGAGACATGACCTAGTTATTTCCAGTGAACTCTCCCTTCCCAAGGCTGTGCTGTGGAAATGCAACAACCTGTCACATTATTACTGTAAAAAAATACTCTCTAGAGGAAATATACCATCTCATCTGACCTCATGTAGGTTTACTGTATCTATCTCCATCTGTCTATATGAACACAATGGTGTGTGTGGTGTGTGTGTGTGTGTGTGTGTGTGTGTGTGTGTGTAGGCTACTGTACTAAACAACAGTCTGTCATTCTCAGATCCTCCTGTTATCCAGCCTCGTCCAGAAACGTGTCCACGAAATATGTGGTCAATCCGGTTTTTCACAGAAGCACCTGTTGTTTTATGGCTATATTTCTCCATGGTTAATTAAACGTTTGTTACGAGTCTTGTGTTCAAATCTAACTTCATATTGATAACTTGCTGTATTTTGGGTGTTCAGAATAATTACACATCAATGGTGGCAATGCAACAAGCCTGAGACTGTATGGCTCGGTTCCAATATCCACACTGACATATCTCTTAGCATGAAGCCATATTAGGCATGCATTCAGGTGGTATGCTAGTGTGGATATGTAGATTTACCCAGAGCCCCCCAACACTGCTTTAGTCCAACCGGCTGGTCAGGTGCCCTAACATGACAAGCTTGACACTTAGAAATACTTATTGAACCTTCCAGAATACAGTTCAATGCATATAATAATATACGGTCTCTGTTCATGGGGTTGCTGTTTACACTAAAATACATATAGCAGGGTTTCTTATTCACAGTTTGTGTGTGTGTGTGATATCTATTAGCCATCGTCATGTATTTGTACATGTTCCTGGGTCTAATTATAGCTGGCTATCACACAAACACACACACACTGTATGTACATGTAGTATATACTACTGTTTATTATATGTCACTTTATTCCTAGTTATATGTACATATCTACCTCAATTACCTCGTACCCCTGCACTTTGACTCGGTACTAGTAGCCCGGGTATATCATTACTCATTGTGTATTTATTATTTGTTTTATTATTATGTGTTTTACTTTCTATTATTCCTCTATTTTCTTTCTTTCTGCATTGTTGCTAAGTGAAGTAAGTAAGCATTTCACTGTTAGTCTACACCTGTTGTTTACAAAGCGTGTGACAAATAACATTTGATTTGAGTTCATGTAAAACTATTATTAGACTGCATTTATCTAGACTTCCTTTCATTGGAAAGAATGTGATTAATTGGGACGTATGTAGGGCCTATGACGCACTCGTCCTGTATTCTCTCTTCCAAAGGCTGGCATGATGATGGACATGTCCTAGGATACAGTGCTCTCTTGAGGTCAACGTGAAGAACTGCTTGCAATATGTAATCACAATACTTACCCAGCAGAGGGCAATGTTTACTTGATTACAGGTCACAGACCCACGGCTATGATCATGTTATTTTTCTGCCATGTGTCTAGACAATATTAACCTGTAATTCGAAACCCCCAATGTAAATTGTGTGTGTGTGGAGGGGTCTGTGATCTGTAATCAAGTAAACAACATTGCCCTCTGCTGGGTAAATATTGTGATTACATATTGCAAGCATATATATATATATATATATATATATATATATATATATATATATATATATATATATGGTGTTCCAAATAAGCAAAGAGAAATGACAGTCCATCATTACTTTAAGACATAAAAGTCAGTCAATCCAGAACATTTCAAGAACTTTGAAAGTTTCTTCAAGTGCAATCCCAAAAACCATCAAGCACTATGATGGAACTGGCTCTCATGAGGAACACCACAAGAATGGAAGACCCAGAGTTACCTCTGCTGCAGAGGATCAGTTCATTAGAGTTACCAGCCTCAGAAATTGCAGCCCAAATAAATACTTCACAGAGTTCAAGTAACCGAAACATCTCAGCATCAACTGTTTAGAGGAGACTGTGTGAATCAGGCCTTCATTGTTGAATTGCTGCAAAGAAACTACTGAAGGACACTAATAAGAAGAAGAGACTTGCTTGGGCCAAGAAACACGAGCAATGGACATTAGACCGGTGGAAAGTTGTCCTTTGGTCTGGAGTCCAAATTGGAGATTTTTGGTTCCAACCACCATGTCTTTGTGAGACGTGGTGTGGGTGAACGGATGATCTCCGCATGTGTATTTCCCACCGTAAAGCATGGAGGAGGAGGTGTGATGGTGTGGGGGTGCTTTGCTGGTGACACTGTCAGTGATTTATTGAGAATTCAAGGCACACGTAACCAGTATGGCCACCACAGCATTCTGTAGATATGCCATCCCATCTGGTTTGGGGTTAGTGGGAATACAATTTGTTTTTCAACAGGACAATAACCCAACACACCTCTAGGCCGTGTAAGGGCTATTTGACCAAGAAGGAGAGTGATGGAGTGCTGCATCAGATGACCTGCCCTCCACAATCTCCCGACATCAACCAAATTGAGATGGTTTGGGATGAGTCGGACAGCAGAGTGAAGGAATAGCATCCAGCAAGTGCTCAGCATATGTGGGAACTCCTTCAAGACTGTTGGAAAAGCATTCCAGGTGAAGCTGGTTGAGAGAATTCCAAGAGTGTGCAAAGCTGTCATCAAGGCAAAGGGTGGCTATTTGAAGAATCTCAAATATAAAATATATTATGATTTGTTTAACACTTATTTGGTTACTACATGATTCCATATGTGTTATTTCATAGCGTTGATGTCTTCCCTATTATTATGCAATGTAGAAAATAGTCAAAATAAAGAAAAACCCTTGAATGAGTAGGTGTTCTAAAACGTTTGACCGGTAGTGTATATATATTTGTTTTTTTTTACTGACAACTTTGGTGGGCGAAAATAAATAATTCGCGGTCGCCTATTACCGATCCCTGTATAGCCGAACACTAGCCTTTACTATGGGGGACAGGTTCGACTATCTTCGTGATCCCCGCCCAGGTCACATGTTAAAGAAAGCTTGGCCAGCGCGCACAGCTGACTGACAACAACAACATTGCAGGCCAGTCGCTTAGGTAGCAGTAGGCAAGGTGGAGAAGCACGACTACAACCAACTGTTTAAAAACATTTCTGTCAACAACCAGAAACTACCTTTAACCAGTTGGTTTGCTGCATCACTTTTCAAGTATTTGATGTTCAGGGTAGTCCGAAATCGTAGTCGTCGAGCTTGGAAAGGGGGGAGGCTACCAGCGAGAGGCAGCTTTTAGGCTTGGTGGAGAGGGAAACACTCGCTATATCCTCGGACTGAACATGGCAATGTCCCTCATCCAAGCCTGCCGCAGTCTAGCTCTCTCAACATGGCTGCTATCCTTTTGCTTCGTGCATTTGCTGTGCCTGGACTTTACGGTGGCGGAGAAAGAAGAATGGTACACCGCGTTTGTCAACATTACTTATGTGAGTCCCGTGACTTCAGAAATCAAAACAGAGAAGACTGAGTGTGGAAGATATGGCGAGCACTCCCCCAAGAAAGAAGCAAGAGGGCAAGTGTTGATGCCTTTGCTTTTGCAAGAGAGACAAGCTTGCGACCCGAACGTTAAGTATCCCCTGCCTTATCAAAACAGTGCTTGGATGGCGTTGATAGCTGCAGGGAATTGTACATTCAGAGATAAAATTCGCAACGTCGCTGCACTCCACAACGCTTCTGCAGTCATAATTTATAACGTGGGCTCCACTAATGTCAACGATACCATAACAATGCCTCATCAAGGTAAACTACACTTTCGGGGGAGCAATGCATCATACTTATCAAGCTTACATGACTGTATGCGATGCACTGTGTCACTTGTATGAGACACTGTACTTGTCACTGTTGTGACTTGGTGACAGTTTACAAGTGCTCTGCCCTCTTATCATGTCGTTATGGCAATGGCACACATTGTTTTAGGCTGTTGAAGACTGGCAAGGCATTCATGTCAGTAAACTACAAGCTCAAAACGGTCAAACTCACTATTAAATATTGAACTAATCAACAAAGAAGCACATTGTCCATTTGCTGCCAGTTGTGCCTACAAGTGCAAATCATAACAAGATGTAAGCTCAATGCAGTCCTCAAACCCTAAACCATTTTGATGTATCATTGTCTCTCAAGACAATTGTTTGGTGAACTGATAATGTATTACATTTTATAATTCAATAGTAAACCGGCATCACTCCTCATTCATCCTAACTGTGTGATAATTATCTATGAACTACTTTTCTACACAAAAGTAGATTTTGGATTGCGTGCCTACTTTTTAAGGGAATGGGCCCCTTGTGTAAAAAATATATGTTGATATTATGCTGCATAGCCCATGCATGAACTCACCATGACACTCTGGGAGTTGTATCCACCCAACTCGTATAGACTATTGATGCATGTTTCCCTGACTGCATTGGGATATCCTACACATTCCCTATACATTTTAGCCTATATCTAATTATAATGCATATCTAATTCTTGCTGATTCTGATTCTGAACTGGGCCAAATGTTGAGTCAGGGGTTGGCATGGTACTGGCTCAGACCAGGCTGAGGCTGTTGTGTAAACTAAAGAGTTCTCCTGTAATTTCTCTCTCCGGCTCATTCTTTACCGCATCAAAATCTGACCTCACCTCGCTCCCTGTCCTTCTTCAGCACTGACAACTCACCAGGTGAAAGCCAGCCTCACGATGAGCTTCCACCATTACTGTTTTCACTTGTCAAGTATGTTCCAATCAGTGCAGATCAAGGGAGATGAAGAGACTGATTTTTTTTTTTTTTTTTGTACAATTTAGAGCCTGTCTCTCCTGCTCTCACCCTGAGCCATGTAGGAAAGAATCAAGGACAAAGAGGAGCAGAGGGGGCAGGAAGTAGGAGGATTTTAGTTTTAGGTGGACATAAATATTAATGGAAGAAGGATTTAGCACAGTTACGATTTCATCCCAAAATTATTTCAATTTTTGGGTTGTAAAACTGATTCCTGCTTTGCAAGAGATCCAAATGGCAATCCATATTGGTACAGCTTCTGTCAACTGTGTGTGTGTGTGTGTGTGTGTGTGTGTGTGTGTGCACGTAGAAGAGTGTTTGTTTGTTTTCAGAAAAAACTATCCAATTCAATGGTGACACTGAAATACCATAAATACACTTAGTGTATTTAGCCTTGACTTGAACATCTACAGAAAGCGGCAGTTACTATGACAACTTTTGTTAGACATCTGATTTCGTGTTGTTCTTTTTAGTTTAACTATCGCAGCGTAGTGGTGGGTGGACATGTTTAAGATGAGCCAGCTTGGACAGTCTGTCCATGGGAATATCTGAGCCAGCCGTTTCCCCCCAAGCACATCCAATGGACATTTTAATCAGTTGGGTATGTTATCTCTCAGTCGAAGGTGTTTCCGTCTGGTCCGGGTCCAATACTGGAGCAAGCAGAGAAGGCTTTAATAGACAAAACTGGTGTTAACTGGCTGCCAAGTTTCCACTGTAGACCACTCTCTTTCATATCTAGGCTGGGTAGGCCCCCCTAGCTCTGCAAGTGACAATTTGGTGGTGGTGGGCTCTACGGTGCAAAGGAAAAGGTCTTAGGAGAAACCTAGGGTTCGGGCATCTTATGAGTCCTACACAAAACACCCTCCTCCTCTCCTCTCTATCCCTGGTCATCCATGATCCATACATTCTCTCCACATTCCTTATCTTTTCACATGCAGTCTAGTCTTCATATACAGTACCTTGGAAAGTATTCAGACCCCTTGACTTTTTCAACATTTTATTACGTTACAGCCTTATTCTAAAATGTATTAAATATTTTGTTTTCCTGAGAAATCTACACAAAGCGAAAATGGGTTTTTAGATTTCTTTTGCCAATTTATTACAAATAAAAAACACCTTATTTAGATAAATATTCAGGCCCTTTGCTATGAGACTCAATTGAGCTCAGGTGCATCCTGTTTCTATTGATCATCCTTGAGATGTTTCTACAACTTCCTTGGAGTCCACCTGTTGTAAATTCAATTGATTGGACATGATTTGGAAAGGCACACACCTGTCAATATATGGTTCCACAGTTGACGGTGCATGTCAGAGCAAAAACCAAGCCACAAGGTCCAAGGAATTTTCCGTAGAGCTCCAAGACAGGATTGTGTTGAGGCACAGATCTGGGGAAGGGTACCAAAAATGTCTGCAGCATTGAAGGTCCCCAAGAACACAGTGGCCTCCATAATTTTTAAATGGAAGAAGTTTGGAACCACCAAGACTCTTCCTAGAGCTGGCTACCCAGCCAAAGTGAGCAATCGGGGGAGAAGGGCCTTGACAGAGCTCTAGTGTTCCTCTGTGGAGATGGAGAATCTCCCAGAAGGACAACCATCTCTGCAGCACTCCACCAATCAAGCATTTATGGTAGAGTGGCCAGACAGAAGCCACTCCTCAATAAAAGGAAAATGACAAGGTTCTCTGGTCTTATGAAACACTGATGAAACAAAGATTGAACTATTTGGCCTGAATGCCAAGCGTCACGTCTGGAGGAAACCTGGCACCATCCCTACGGTGAAGCATGGTGGTGGCAGCATCATGCTGTGGGGATGTCTTTCAGCGGCAGGAACTGGGAGACTAGTCAGGTTTGAGGCAAAGACGATAGGAGTAAAGTACAGAGAGATCCTTGATGAAAACCTGCTCCAGAGCGCTCAGGACCTCAGTCTGGGGTGAAGGTTCACCTTCCATCAGGACAATGACCCTAAGCACACAGCCAAGACAATGCAGGAGTGACTTCGGGACAAGTCTCTGAATGTCTTTGAGTGGCCCTGACAGGAGGGCCCGGACTTTAACCTGATCGAACATCCCTGGAAAGACCTGAAAATAGCTGTGCAGCAACGCTCCCCATCCAACCTGACAGAATTTGAGAGGATCTGCAGAGAAGAATGGGGGAAAAACTCCCCAAATACAGGTGTGCCAAGCTTGTAGCGTCAAACCCAAGAAGACTTGAGGCTGTAATCGCTGCCAAAGATGCTTCATGAAGTACTGAGTAAAGGGTCTGAAGACTTATGTAAATGTCATATTTCATTTTTTCTATATATACTGCTCAAAAAATAAAGGGAACACTAAAATAACACATCCTAGATCTGAATGAATTAAATAATATTTTCTTTACATAGTTGAATGTGCTGACAACAAAATCACTCAAAAATAATCAATGGAAATCCAATTTATCAACCCATGGAGGTCTGGATTTGGAGTCACACTCAAAATTAAAGTGGAAAACCACACTACAGGCTGATCCAACTTTGATGTAATGTCCTTAAAACAAGTCAAAATGAGGCTCAGTAGTGTGTGTGGCCTCCACGTGCCTGTATGACCTCCCTACAACGCCTGGGCATGCTCCTGATGAGGTGGCAGATGGTCTCCTGAGGGATCTCCTCCCAGACCTGGACTAAAGCATCCGCCAACTCCTGGACAGTCTGTGGTGCAACGTGGCGTTGGTGGATGGAGCGAGACATGATGTCCCAGATGTGCTCAATTGGATTCAGGTCTGGGGAACGGGCGGGCCAGTCCATCACATCAATGCCTTCCTCTTGCAGGAACTGCTGACACACTCCAGCCACATGAGGTCTAGCATTGTCTTGCATTAGGAGGAACCCAGGGCCAACCGCACCAGCATATGGTCTCACAAGGGGTCTGAGGATCTCATCTCGGTACCTAATGGCAGTCAGGCTACCTCTGGCGAGCACATGGAGGGCTGTGCGGCCCCCCCAAAGAAATGCCACCCCACACCATGACTGACCCACCGCCAAACCGGTCATGCTGGAGGATGTTGCAGGCAGCAGAACGTTCTCCACGGCGTCTCCAGACTCTGTCACGTCTGTCACGTGCTCAGTGTGAACCTGCTTTCATCTGTGAGGAGCACAGGGCGCCAGTGGCGAATTTGCCAAACGTCCTGCACAGTGTTGGGCTGTAAGCACAACCCCCACCTGTGGACATCGGGCCCTCATACCACCCTCATGGAGTCTGTTTCTGACCGTTTGAGCAGACACATGCACATTTGTGGCCTGCTGGAGGTCATTTTGCAGGGCTCTGGCAGTGCTCCTCCTGCTCCTCCTTGCACAAAGGCGGAGGTAGCGGTCCTGCTGCTGGGTTGTTGCCCTCCTACGGCCTCCTCCACGTCTCCTGATGTACTGGCCTGTCTCCTGGTAGCGCCTCCATGCTCTGGACACTACGCTGACAGACACAGCAAACCTTCTTGCCACAGCTCGCATTGATGTGCCATCCTGGATGAGCTGCACTACCTGAGCCACTTGTGTGGGTTGTAGACTCCGTCTCATGCTACCACTAGAGTGAAAGCACCGCCAGCATTCAAAAGTGACCAAAACATCAGCCAGGAAGCATAGGAACTGAGAAGTGGTCTGTGGTCACCACCTGCAGAACCACTCCTTTATTGGAGGTGTCTTGCTAATTGCCTATAATTAACACAACCTGACTGTGTGACTGGTTTGACGATGTGCTGTAAAATGTAGCACCCTCCTTCACAATAGGTTATGCACTGCCGGTCAGCCAATCACCCTGTTAGCATGCTGCCAAACTGCATTAGCCTGCTGCAAAAGCACTGACACACCTCCAACCAGTACAGAGTGGTGTCTGTCTGTATGGGCATCCAAGCTGTGCAGGTGATCGGGTTGCCATGAGGGTTGGCATCAATGGAATGGTTACCATTGCGGACGTTTTGGCTTCTTTTAACTGAGGATTACGCCATGTGGACCACAACAGGTAATTACATTCATATAAACCCCTTTGTTCACATTCACTGGCTGTCTCTGATAGATTCCAAGCCCTATCTGCATCATCTCCTGGACTGGACAGTGGCGTGCCAGCATGCTGGCTCCTAATGGGGAAGTGAGGAGAGATGATGGAAGGCCCTACCAGATGCCTCAGACACATGGGGCCAGCCGAGGAGAGGGGTTTGGGGGGTGGGTGGCCACCCCTGGCGAGCTCTCTGAGACCCCCATTGGGTCCCTCCCTGCTTGGCTGGCACAGGCCCAGGAGATGTGTCTGTTAAGGCGTCAGCATTCTTCAGTTCGGCTGGCGCCGAGCTCGGCTAGGCGAACCGAACAAGTGTGCTTATATACTCCCTTAAAAGACCCTCGCTTGAAAAATGAGAAAAAAGCGGCGATAGTATTGTTTGTCCATTTTGAGATGCCGTAGCCAGTATACACTTCAAAATAGTCCAAATTAATCTAAGATAACTCAAGAAATCTGTTATTCATTTTGAAGTTTTTGCTGAGGAGATCTTAGTCTCGCAATTTTACATCTAACTATGATGTTTGGTGCAGTATTTGTCTCTTGTTTAATTTTTTGCATGAAAATGAGTCATCTCTCATTGAATGACAACAGACTTTATTGAAGAATCCCTACTATTGACCAATCACAGACGAAGGGGCGTAGACTTCGGCTACTGACTTCGGCTACTGACTTCGGCTTGCCTCAAAAAAATGGTTGATTGCCTGAACAACTGAAGTGAACAAAAACATCACAAAAAGTTGGCATTATATATGCACTAACTCTTCCAAACTATTTTGCCAGGGAAGCATGTGGATACTAGCCACACCACACACACACACACACACACACACACACACACCCTTCCTGCTGAGAGGGTACAGTGGGCCGGCAGTCCCTGGGTACCTACGGAAAAGAGGAGACTGTGCTATTTCTGGGGCTGCTAAGACTCATACTCCCAGCCCTGAGACGAACATTCAGAGATGGGGAGAGAGAGAGCAATGATGAGGGAAAGGGGGACTAAAAGAAAGCGAGAGAAAGAACAGTCCTCTCGGTGAGCCAACAGAAGTGGACTGTATCGGCCAGGGTAACTGAGAGCCAAGAATCTTGTTCTCTCTCTCTCATCTTAATTAGGTTGGCCCCACCTGTGACAAAGAAAGCATACAAGGCCTTTTTGTATGAGAACATTCAGACCTCTGTGTGGACAGGACACATATGAATCCAATCAGGGCCGATCTTTATGAAAGACTTGAAATTTGCAGTCTGGCTTTGATATTGAGGGAGAGCAATGCACATGTGGAGGACATTTTCTGAGAGCTGGAATTGGCTCCCTCCCTCTGCCAGATCCTTTCGGTTTTTCTTTCCTGACCATGGTTTTTTAGGCAATTGTTTTGTCGGCCATCTTGGCTATTCAAATTTTGGTGGCTACATGTATTAATTATTTGATATTTTTATGCAAATTTTCGCTGGACAGACTAACACCGTTGATATTGAATAAGGATTTGTGCTGTTTAATTACAGCTAACCAAATACTATTATCCACTACACAGCAGGTTATGCTGCCCTCAAGGCAGCTAGCAAAAGCTAATCCTCAGCAGCACTAAACAGGTTAGCGCCCTTCCTCTAAAAATCAACTGCTCACTCGACTCGCTCTCTATTCCACCTGGCTTGCCTTATTATGCACCATCCTGGCTTATTATGCACCATCCTGGCTTATTATGCACCATCCTGGTTTATTATGCACCATTCTTGCTAAAGGGTGTCCGCAAAGAGGAGAGATTTTGGTCCAGTTCAGCCTCTGTCAGGCCATCGGTTGATAATACACACTGCTTTGATTTTTAGAAGCAGCTATTTCGTTTTTTTGTTCTTTCTCTCTCTCTAAATGAAATGGATTTGCCAACTACTTGCAGACAGTGGTGATAAAATGTGTATGACATCTTGCCTCTTGTGGAATGTCTTTGTGTCTGTATTCTTGTCTCCTTCATCTGGGTTGTAATTTCTAGCCTGGCCCCAGATCTGTTTGTAGTGTCTTGCCAACTCCTATGGTTATTGACGTTTCTATGACCATAGGAGTTGGCAAGACAGCACAAACAGATCAGGGACCAGTCTATGTAATCCAAAATCCTACCCAGATGGTAAAGATGGCTAATACCTTGAGTCTACTCTACACTACCTACTTAAGATCTCATACTTAACAGCTGAAGCATGGCCAGTGAGCAAAAGCAGCTTTGCAGACTGCAGAACTTTGTCAATGTGTTCTTTTACCATGGTCATATTGTCCTCAAGGCTCATAGAGGTGACGATGTTAATCCACTCCTTGAGGCCATGTGTTGCTACTAAACTTTTGGTATCCATGTTGGATTGTGCCCTCATGTCCAGGCAGTTTTTTTTATGCGTATCAGTTGAGGGGTATCTGGTTAGGTTAGCAAGCCCAGGATGTTTTTTTGAAGCTGTGAAGCTTTTGTCAGGGTGTAGGGCTCAGTGTTAACGTAATAGTATTAGCAGCCGTGAGATCTGTTTACCGTGCACACACAGCCTGGTTTTTCTGCCGGTGATTGTGCCGCTGATTGCATTAGGAGCGGCTACCCTTAACAGTTCTGTATGAACAAACCATGGTGCTGCTGCAACGCTCGTTGCTAATTCAGCCAACTGTGTGTGTGTGTCTGTGTGTGTGTGTGTGCGCTTGTTTGCATATAGGCCTATATGTGACGTCCTTGGACCTAATGCATTGTGCCTTGCTGTGTGTAAACCCTATATGCAGGATAACATCGTAGCCTCTGGCCTACTACCCATTGTGCACTGTTACATCACAATGTGATTTAGGCCCCGTCTCTGCCAGGACATTGGCTCCAGAGCTCTTCGTTCCTGATGCGCTTATTTCATTAGAATGCTGTGTATTATTCGATTTAGTCTAATCATTTTAGTTTTTTGGAAACAATTAGGCAATCTGAAGCTGAAAAAAAGCACACTTGCCAGTAGCCCTTTAACTTCCGTTTCAAGACAATACGCCTATGAGAAAAAGCTTCAAGAGTGCAGCTTTTGGACCCATACGAAGAGTTAGGCTAGTAAAGATTATTATTATGTAGATGATCTATTGATCTGCTCTCCTTTCTCTCCAAACACCTGTGGCTGTATGTCTCTTACGACGAACTAGTTACATATGGAGATTTATGAGCATAATAATGCATTGCGCCTTTCCCATATGAAATGTGTGGTGTCCATGAGGGACCAATCCCTGCGTCACACACACACACACCTCCAGGTTTATTTCCAGGACCACGTCATGAAACTGGGCGCCATGGCGACAGACCAAGAGAACAGAGAAACAAGAGTTGTATTCTGTCTCTTCCCTCTGTCCTTTGACCACCCTCTTTCACCCACTGTATTTTTCCCTATTCTCACTGTTAGCTAGACCCGTACAGATGTGAGTCATGCAACTCTGCCAAGGGAAATTAGCATACCGTGCATGCCGTATCCCATAGGCGGCGTGTGAGTTTCAAGTTTGGGGAAGCAAATTTTCACCAGAAAAATGCACCTTTATAATAAAGCATTCCATGCATCATCATATTTGCAGATTTATGTAAAATAGCCTACTATTCCTAATGTGATGAGTAGATTGGATAGTCATAATTTAGGCTAATAATATAACTTAATCATTGAATGCATGGCTGTAGGCTATATCAAATGTATTTATAAAGCCCTTCTTACATCAGCTGGTATCTCAAAGTGCTGTACAGAAACCCAGCCTAAAACCCCAAACAGCAAGCAATGCAGGCGTAGAAGCACGGTGGCTAGGAAAAACTCCCTAGAAAGGCCAGAACCTAGGAAGAAACCTAGAGAGGAAACAGGCTATGAGGGGTGGCCAGTCTTCTTCTGGCTGTGCCGGGTGGAGATTATAACAGATCATGGCCAAGATGTTCAAATGTTCATAGGTGACCAGCAGGGTCAAATAACAATAATCACAGTGGATGTCGAGGGTGCAACAGGTCAGCACCTCAGGAGTAAATGTCAGTTGGCTTTTCATAGCCGATCATTCAGAGTATCTCTACCGCTCCTGCTGTCTCTAGAGAGTTGAAAACAGCAGGTCTGGGACAGGTAGTACGTCTGGTGAACAGGTCAGGATTCCATAGCCACAGGCAGAACAGTTGAAACTGGAGCAGCAGCACGACCAGGTGGACTGGGGACAACAAGGAGTCATCAGGCCAGATAGTCCTGAGGCATGGTCCTAGGGCTCAGGTCCTCCGAGAGAGAGAAAGAAAGAGAGAGAGCATACTTAAATTCACACAGGACACCGGATAAGACAGGAGAAATACTCCAGATATAACAGACTGGCCCTAGCCCCCCGACACATAAACTACTGCAGCATAAATACTGGAGGCTGAGACAGATACGTTTCTTCTTTCTTTGCACAGGAACATCTTGGCCTTTTATGAACACATTTCATGCAATTCTACTACACTTTATATGACTGGAGACATTAGCAGAATCTTTTTTTAATACGACAAAAATGACAGAGTAGCCTGCTCTGCTGACACTGACAAACAGATCAATTAAAACGATGTTGTCTGATCCATCTAATCGTCCTATGAGAAGGGTAGACACATTCAGTTATGACGTTCATCTAACCTGGAGGAGAAAATTATTGTCCAAAAACTAACTTTCAAGTAGCAACCATGAAAGAGTGAATATGCGCACTCACCGGGAATATGACCCATATTTTCAGCTGGTGCTAATAAGATAGGCTATACTGTTCACTCAATTAAATTGAGAATTTTGATGACTAAAAGACAGATTAGTCTTTTCATTGTCTTTTCTTTACAGCAATAGACATTTGCTTTCCAAATGATGTTTTCCTTCAATTGTATTTTGAAATATTGCGATATGCCTGGCTGGGCTTCTACTTTTCACTGACATTCGCAACTCAACAATCATCTATGTGGGTATTTGCCAGGCGCGCTGCCCAAATTGCGGCGCCTTCTGACTGTAGGCAATGCAGTTTAAAACATAAAAATATATATATTTCACCTTTATTTAAATATTATTTAACCAGGTAGGCCAGTTGAGAACAAGTTCTCATTTACAACTGCGACCTGGCCAAGATAAAGCAAAGCAGTGTGACACAAACAACAACACAGAGTTACACATGGGATAAACAAACAAACAGTCAATAACACAATAGAAAAGTCTATATACAGTGTGTGCAAATGAGGTAAGATAAGGGAGGTAAGGCAATAAATAGGCCATAGTGGTGAAATAATTACAATTTAGCAATTAAACACTGGAGTGATAGATGTGCAGAAGGTGAATGTGCAAGTAGAGATACTGGGGTGCAAAGGAGCAAAAAAATTAATAAATAACAGTATGGGGATGAGGTAGTTGGATGGGCTATTTACAGATGGGCTATGTTCAGGTGCAGTGATCTGTGAGCTGCTCTGACAGCTAGTGCTTAAAGTTAGAGAGGGAGATATGAGTCTCCAGCTTCAGTGATTTTTGCAATTCGTTCCAGTCATTGGCAGCAGAGAACTGGAAGGAAAGGCGGCCAAAAGAGGAATTGGCTTTGGGGGTGACCAGTGAAATATACCTGCTGGAGCGCGTGCTACGGGTGGGTGCTGCTATGGTGACCAGTGAGCTGAGATAAGGTGGGGCTTTACCTAGCAAAGACTTATAGATGACCTGGAGCCAGTGGGTTTGGCGACAAATATGAAGCGAGGGCCAGCCAACAAGAGCATATAGGTCGCAGTGATGGGTAGTATATGGGGCTTTGGTGACAAAACGGATGGCACTGTGATCGACTGCATCCAGTTTGCTGAGTAGAGTGTTGGAGGCTACTTTGTAAATGACATTGCCGAAGTCTAGGATCGGTAGGATAGTCAGTTTTACGAGGATCCACAGCTTATATTTTTTTAAAGAAGCTAATGATCCTCTGTGGCCAAATCATGCTTTCTAGTGTAATAGCTTATTTTGAATAATTTTATGAGTTTCTGTATCGACAGGAGTAAGATAATTAGGCTATATAATTTACTTTAGGGGAAGCTTAGCTCCTAGCCTTATGGACGCACCGACTGTGTTGTATGCCAGTCTTTTGGCGGTTTTAAATCCGCATGTGTTAGTGAATATATTTCAGTCTCTGGAGTAAAGTCCAATGTTCCTTCTCTAAACCTGGAATTCATTAGTGAGTGGGTTGACTGAGTCATCCATTTTTGAATGCTTTGCTGCTTGCTTTGTGCCTTTCTTGGGCTAAAAGTTTTGCAGCTACTTTTTATTTCTTCAGTCACCGCTTTTTCCAACCTGTCTTTGTCTGTTCTGCAGTGATAATATGGTGTTGCCACCTGCTAGTTGCCAACTTTCCTCTCGCACTCTTTTTTTCTTTCTCTCTCTATCCATCCCCAGGGTATGCTGATATAATGGCCTTGGCCACTCTCAGACCTCCGCCGGGTGCCGAGGGTATCCCACAATGCCCTGTGGCTGGCGGGCAGCCCGGGCGGCGGTGGTGGCAGAGTGAACGAGCCTCTCCTTTAGAAATTACTGATAGATGGAGGTGAAGACGTGAAGCACCCTGGGGCTTCTGTGTTCCTGTGGCTCCGCACAGACGCCATGGTAATAAGGCCGCAGAATCCTAGAGGAAATTATGTCACCGAGTTCCAAAGGCTAATGAGTCACTTAGGCCTTTAACGACACAGACATCATCCCACCTCAATGTGTGGCTGCAGATGGAGTGTAATCTCTTGTCTGGGATTTTAAACCACTCAGACACCTCTGATAGATAGGCTATACTTCCTATCACTCTCACCTCACCTCCCAATGCTTCAGTCAGTGGTTAAAGTGTGTCCGTGTCCGATAGACAGGTAGGCAGTACATACTGTAGCTGCAAGTTAAGGCACTCGGAGTCTTGCCTCGCTGAAGCTTTTTGGCCTGCTTCTTATGAACGTGAATGGCGGCCATTTTGAAATCTTGAGGGGAATCGATTGTGTTATTTAGTGTGTTAGCTTAGGACTTCGCCTACTTGAAGGATATTTTATCACTGTAATTATAATTTTCTGTGTGAAGAAAGGGTGTATCGAAGCTATAGTATCTTTTGGTGTGACGGTTGAGGATTGTGTGAAGTGTCAGGTCACAGGCCATAGGGAGAGGGGCTAGCTGAGAGGTGAGGATGAGAATAATGTCTGGTGGGAGGCCCTGTCAGAACTTGCTGGTTTCAACTCTGAAAGGAGTTAACTGATGTGTTAAAAAAAGTGGCATTTCTATTGTCCGTGACCTTGATAACATCCAACTCAACAACCTTCGACTCAGTTGTGAAAGTGTTAAAATATCCTTGGTGGTTACAATTTTCCACTCTGTTGACTATCTGGTGGTGTGAACTAATGGCTTTGCTATGAAATTATGTTCCCTTGTAGAGTGTCTGGGGGGGGGGGGGGGGGGGGTTGTACTTTGTTTGACCCTAAATGAGTTACCGATCAAACCTTTTTAGTGGCAGCTGGGCCTGACCTAATTGTCAATTGGACTGTGTTATCAAAGTGGTCTGGTATTGTGACACCAGTGATGTGAAATCTTGAAAACGTTTCTGATAGAAATGTCAGCTAATGAATAGAGCTGATATGATTCCTTACTCTGTGACTAACAAATCATTTCTGTTCGACGGATACAGATTTGTTCTAAATCTGTAACATTTTTCTCCCTTCTTAACAGGACCCCAGGGCTCTGACCCAGACATGGAGAGTCAGGGGTTTGTTTTGTTAGCTCTGCGTCCTGTCTCTGCCTGAATGAACTCCCAGTAGGCTAGCCTAATGCTAATTACTCACTGTGTTCTACAGACAGTGTTCTGTGAATACAGGTTATTTATAGTTTAGCTTAACCCTGATACACAATAGGGGTCTGATACCTCCACAGAGAGGTTTCAAATCCCATACAAATGAATGGGATCAAATGAAGCCACAAAGGAGCAAGCCACATGCAGTCCCAGATCCACATGCAGTCCCAGAGCCACATGTTGCAGATCTCTGTCCCACACAAAAGAAAATATTGTCACATATGGATGTGTAGGTTGTCTCAACAGATCCTTTATTAAGTTTATTTCCAATGAACTACAACATATTTACAATAGTTGGTTGGATACATTTTGTAGCAGCTGACAAAGTCCCAGCCTGTTTGTCTTGACTTCCTACCAGCCTGTTGTTCACACAACATTTGGTGCTGTGTGATTTAGAATGTACAGTGCCCGTCTCCAAGAGGCCCGTTTAGACATTTTCTCTGTTCTGTTCTAGAAATGTCTCCCTTTTGCAACTTTGAATAAACCGGATAGATATTTTGATTGACTTTACCAACGACTGCTCTTCTTTTTCTTCACCTGGAAATTCCTGTTCCAACAGGTACGGGGGATGTCGTGGCGATCATGATTCCGGAGCCCAAGGGTCGGGAGATCGCCGCTCTACTAGAACGCAACGTCACGGTGACCGTGCACATCACCATAGGAACGAGGAACCTTCAGAAGTATGTGAGCAGAACGTCGGTGGTGTTCGTCTCCATCTCCTTCATCGTCCTGATGATCATCTCCCTGGCATGGCTCATCTTCTACTACATACAGCGGTTCAGATACGCCAACGCTCGCGACCGCAATCAGGTACGGTTCACTGTACAGACACATGAATAACCCCCAAAATAACAATAACGAGGCTATATACAGGGGGTACCGGGTCAATGTGAGGCACAGAGTGAGTGTAGCATTATAACCAACCATCTGAAGGGATTATAACATAAAGACATGGTTGGTGAAGTCATCCTACTGTATTTCAGTGTGTTGTCTCTGATCACACACAGGTTGTCTTCTACTATATACAGTGGTTCAGATATGCCAACGCTCGTGACCGCAACCAGCTACGGTATGACCGTAATGGCAGCGTAAACTAGCAGTCTGACCACAGTATGAACATACTTTTTCTATATCTATATGTAGAGCAGTTGCTTTTCTCTGAGGTGATTCGTCTTCTCCAAACCTTTCCCTGCTTTTTCCTTCCAGAAATGAAGGCCAAAGTTAAAAATAGCGCGACAGCTGTTGGACCGCCAACCGTGTAGTCCTCTTGGACCGTGTAGTCAATGCACACACCGTGGCCCACACTCTTAGAAAAAAAGGTGCTATCTAGAACCTTAAAGGGTTCTTCGGCTGTCCCCATAGGAGAACCCTTTGAAGAACCCTTTTTGGTTGCAGGGAGAATTATTTTGGTTCCAGGTAAAACCCTTTTGGGTTGCATGTGGAACCCTTTCTACAGAGGGTTCTACATGGAACCAAAAATGGTTCTTCAAAGGGTTTTCCTATGGGGACAGCTGAAGAAACTTTTTGGAAACCTTTTTTCTAAGACTGTCCGATGTTGACACAAATGTTACAGACAACCACATGGGTTGTCAAGGGGAATGGGCACCATGGTGACAATGTTTTGATTTTTCAAACCTGCTGGAGTTGAATTGCGATTCACTCCAAGAACTCGCCAGGCCTGAAACCACAAATCTGTTCTCTGTTGATGTCACAATGACTTTCCTTGATTGATTGAGAGCAGCTGTGGGCAGTGGCCTGGTCTGATGCAGTTCTTTTCCACAGTGAGAGTAGACCTAGATAGCGAGGGTTAGCAGCCTACCTTTCTCTCAATGTCTCTTAGTATTTGTCTATCATCCACTCAATCTCTCCCTCCCTCCCTCATGCATTTAGCTCTCTATCGCTTCCTCCCTCTCTTTTTCTCTCTCTTTCCCTTTTTTCGTACCTTGCGCAACTCAATGACCTGACTCGGCCTGTGTTTTCTGCTCTGGTCTGCAACAAGTGGTTAACTGTCAGCTCAGAGACACTGCTATGTCAACATCACTAAGCGACCGTTCACCCTGCCGTGTTAAAACGTTACACAGCCTCTCAGAACGTCTCCTTCAGATCTATGAACCAGTAATATGGTCCACCTTGGTTCAAAAGGGGACAGTGGATCTCAGGCCCTTTCTCTAACCTTGAAACGTGTCCATTCCTTGTCTTGTCGGTGGTTATTGGATATATAGGAAATTCCAGACATTCTTTTCTCTCTTTTGGGTTGCCAGGTTGGGTTGCTTATCTTTCCCTCGCCTTCTTTGTTGTTCTTTGATCTTCTATGAGCAGAGACGTCTCGGAGACGCAGCCAAGAAGGCCATCAGTAAGCTCCAAGTACGAACCATCAGGAAAGGAGACAAGGTAGACCTGGCTGCATGCTTTACTAACCTCTTCTATGATGTTGGATAGATGTGTTACGAAGGTTGTTATGAATGATACTGCCCCACTCGTAAAGGTTTCATGACTGCTTTCATGAAGGGGTTATCAATGCCTTATGTATAGACCCTCTTCAAGTAAAGTGTTTCCAAAACCACCTATTTAAGTAGCAGTGAAATGGCCTTGATTGTAGGGTTTTAAACCGAAGCGAACCGTTTCCCCACGCTCCCGCTAAGCGCAGCATTTGATAATGAACTTCCATCAGCCCAATGATAATGACTGACTCATTTTTATTTTGTGTGTGTGTGTGTTTTAATTTAAATGAATTATACACGCTGCAATGCTTTTGATCCGCTCCGCTTTATTCACCTTCCAGGAAATTAAAACGAGACTAGACAACCAACCAAATGTCTCCTGTGTGTTTGGTGTTCTAGGAAACGGAGTCTGACTTTGACAACTGTGCTGTGTGCATCGAGGTCTATAAAGCGAATGATGTTGTTAGGATATTGCCGTGCAGGTACGACAGCCTCTCCCATTTTTCAGTGTAACTAGAGAGAGCAGACACAATGACACCCATTACTATCATTGTCTCCTATAGATCATGTGTTGCAGTAGGTCTATTGCTAATGATTGGTAGTCATTAATATGCTACAATAAGATTCTGTTCTGTACCTGAGAGCATAAGTAGAGCATGGTGAGTGATGCTATGTTACCAAGGAGACTGTTACTATGGATGACATCATCAAGGCTGTGCGTGTTCGTGTGTGTGACTCGGTCCTCAGGCACATCTTCCATAAAAGCTGTGTGGACCCCTGGCTTCTGGACCACCGGACCTGTCCCATGTGTAAAATGAACATCCTCAAAGCGCTGGGAATACCAGTAAGGAGTTTCTGTCTTTCAAAATCTATCCATCTCTCTTTCATTCCCAACCCTGGTCCTGGAGAGATTTTATTTTTGGAAAGTTTTTGTTCTTGTTTATATTTGATTGATTGATTTCAGCCCAACTTTGACTGTGGGGATGACATTCCGCCAGACTATGAGATGTCAGTGGGAGGCCCGCCCACCAACCCCATCACAGGGGCCAGTGACATCACGGTGAATGGGGAGGAGAGCTCGGTGGTGCTGGACACGATGGACATGGACAGGATGATAGGGCTGCCTCAGGTCTACCACGACGCTCACGAGACACTACCACAGGCCGGGGACAGCCGGCACATCGCCAGCAGTGAGTATAGACACACACCTACACACACACCTACATACACACACACACACACACACACACACACACACACACACACACACATATTATTATACCTTTATTTCAACAAGGAACACAGACTGAGACCAAGGTCTCTTTTACAGCTGTGCCCTGTGTATACATGTTTACACATACAGTTTAGGTACAATGATTAAGAAACTACACAAGACAAACAATACGATCACAGATGGCACAAAAAAATCCAGCAGCAGATTATTACATTTACACATAGGTTATTCCCCTAACAGCACAAGAACTTGCATTACCCAAAACAGTTACAAGTAATACAAAAATAAAAATCCTCCAATAAATATTTAAAATGGGCAAGGGGGACAAGAGTCTCATGTTTAAGTTTCGTCTGCAGGCTATTCCATAGGCAAGGAATGTAACAGGAAAAGGCAGCCGTACCCAACTCTGTGGAAATCGCATGGGCCTCAAGTGTAATCCATGCTTGAGACCTGGTTTTAGGAATTCTAATTTTAATATTGATGAGTGATGATAAATAAGAAGGTAGTTCATTCAGAAGTGCTTTATAGACAAACACGAGAGCATGTTGTTCTCGTCTCATGGACAGCGAAGTCCAACCAACGTTTTGATATAAAACACAGTGGTGAGTTCTGTAGCTAGCATCCGTAATAAACCTACGTGCGCAATGATAAGTAGCATCCAGCGATTTAAGTGTTGATGCCGTAGCATGCATGTAGATAATATCCCCATAATCTATAACAGACAAAAGTAGCTTGCACAATTTGTCTTCTATATGTAGAAGACAAACATGTCCTGTTTCTATAGAGGAAGCCTAGCTTGATTTTTAGCCATTTACAAAGTTTGTCAATATGCATTTTAAAAGAAAGTTTATCATCCAACCATATCCTTAAGTATGTATGTGCAGAGACCTGATTAATTCGAGAACCATCTAAGCTCGTAAATGCAAGTATATTTTCAACCAACTTTTTGAACCTATTAAAAATCATAAAATGTGTTTTCTTTGCATTTAAAACAAGTTTCAGTTGTATAAAAGACGCTTGTAATATCTTAAAATCTGTCTCCAATAGTGATAATGCTTGGTCAGCCGTTGAAGCGATAGAGTACATGACAGTGTCATCAGCATATAAATGAATTTGACACTTTCTTATCTCATCACCGATATTGTTTATGTAGAGAGTGAACAGTAATGGACCAAGTATAGAACCTTGTGGGACCCCTTTAACCAACTCCAATGGCTCCGACTGGATGCCATCGACTCTAACAGCCTGACCTCTATCCTTTAGATAGTCATGAAACCAATGACAGGCATCCAATCCCAGTCCTATTGACGACAGCTTACCCAAAAGTATTGCATGGTCTACAGTGTCAAAAGCTTTAAATCTATGAACAAGGCGGCACAGTACTTTCTATTATCTAGAGCATTAGTAATATCATTTACAACACGTACAGTGGCTGTAAAAGTACTGTGTTTAGGTCTGAAGCCAGATTGATTACTAGAAAGAGTATTGTTAACAGTTAAAAAAGATTGTAGTTGCCTATTCACCAATGACTCTAGAATTTTAGCCTAACAGGAGAGCTTAGAGATGGGCTGATAATTATCCAATTCACTACTATCACTTCCCTTGAGGAGTGGTAAAACAAGAGCTGTTTTCCAAGATTTAGGAAACTTTCCTTCGACAGATGTTTGATTAAAGATATGCGTCACTGCACTAGCAATAATAGGTGCCGCACACTTGAGTAAATATGGATCCAGATTGTCAGCGCCTAATGATCTCTTAGAATCTATAGCAGATAGTGCAGATAAGACCTCATCTTCTGTGACTTTTTGAAAATTAAAAACTGGCTTCTTGTTTTCCACATCGGCTGAAGGCCAAGGGACTGAAACAATAGACCGGTCAGGATGCGCATCCACACACACAAACACACACACACACACACACACACACACACACACACACACACACACACACACACACACACACACACACACACACACACACACACACACACACACACACACACACACACACACATACACACACACACAAACACAAACAAACAAACAAACAAACATATGCGCATCAACACACACACACACACACACACAAACAAACAAACAAACAAACATATGCGCATCAACACACACACACACACACACACAAACATATGCGCATCAACACACACAAATATACGCATATGCATGTAACACACTCTCTCACACACACCTATGCTTTGGTTCCATCCCAGCACTAACAGAACTTCTTCAACTAACCTGTACTTCCTCAACACAAACCAGTGAACTCACACCGGAACACTCCCCCATACCCGTCATGTTCAGAGCTGTGCTATGGTGGGGTATAAAAGGGGTACTGTATTCTGAAATGGACCACAGTGTCCTCTCTGTCTCCACCAGAACAGAGAGTCCTGGTTCTTGGTTCTTCACATGTGCGTCCACAACGACACCCTATTACCTATATAGTGCACTGTTTTTGACCAGGGGTCATAGGGCTCTAGTCAAAAGTAGTGCACTATATAGGTAATACGGTACCATTTCAAATGCAGCCTTGTACTGGCGTGGCTTAGCTAGCCCAGGGCTGCTGTACTGGCATGGCTTAGCTAGCCCAGGGCTGCTGTACTGGCGTGGCTTAGCTAGCCCAGGGCTGCTGTACTGGCGTGGCTTAGCTAGCCCAGGGCTGCTGTACTGGCATGGCTTAGCTAGCCCAGGGCTGCTGTACTGGCGTGGCTTAGCTAGCCCAGGGCTGCTGTACTGGCGTGGCTTAGCTAGCCCAGGGCTGCTGTACTGGCGTGGCTTAGCTAGCCCAGGGCTGCTGTACTGGCGTGGCTTAGCTAGCCCAGGGCTGCTGTACTGGCATGGCTTAGCTAGCCCAGGGCTGCTGTACTGGCGTGGCTTAGCTAGCCCAGGGCTGCTGTACTGGCGTGGCTTAGCTAGCCCAGGGCTGCTGTACTGGCATGGCTTAGCTAGCCCAGGGCTGCTGTACTGGCATGGCTTAGCTAGCCCAGGGCTGCTGTACTGGCGTGGCTTAGCTAGCCCAGGGCTGCTGTACTGGCGTGGCTTAGCTAGCCCAGGGCCAGAACTAGGCCATCAGCCACCTGCTTTACTGTTCCCTGAATCCAGTCCCTGGCCAGAGCAGGAGAGAAGGAATAGTGCTCCCTTTTTTCAAACTCACAAGCTAACCCAAATGCATTGGCACGGTTTACATACGTAGCATCAGAGTATGTTTTAAGGTTGCCATGCTTGCTATTAGCAAGTTGTTAGCATAAGGCACTACAGCACTGAGCCATTGATAGGCACATTGTGTTTTTTGAGTTAGCCTGTTTGTTTAACAGCTGGTTAGCACATGGAACTTATTAGGTGGTGTGTGTGCCTGCCTGCAGTCGGCCCGGAGAGTGGGGCAGGAGTGTGCTGACACTGGCACGGCCCACTTCCTGTCCTGCCCACCATGCTGAAATTCCACCCGCAGTTGGCGGGGCCCCCGACCAAAACGCTCGCCTCTCGAGTCTCTCGTGCCAATGGAACAAGTTAATGCTGCCTTTGTGACAGCGTCTTATTAGCTTCCTGAGGCCTCTACTGTACCTTAAAGACCTGGTAAACACTTTGGACAGCGTCAAGCTGCTAAGCCCCTTCAAAACATTACAAAACTAGGGAGAACCTTGTACTTTTTTTATCCGTCCCTCATTCCCATAACACAAGCTGACTTCTTGCGCTTCCATGAATGCTAGTCAATGTTCTACCTTCGAGGTAGTTGAACACTTTTTACACCGAGTTTACATGCCTGTATGTCTTTCAACTGTGCACAGCTTGTCCCCTTTTCGAGCCTTGGCATTGCTTGTCACACCTACCTTTGTGTTAAATATGATCTTTCCCGGTTCCATCCCGGGGCGTATTCAAAATCCCCCACCTGCTGTTTATTTTAAAACCCCGGGATGGATCCGCATTGTCAGGGAGAGTGATTTGTGGGTTGCGCAAAACGCAGAGCCCAATCGGGCTGAGTCATTGCTTATGGAATGGCACGGCAGTACTGCCACTTTAGGCCTTTTAGCCTTATTGTAGTCTGGCTGTCACCAGCACGATAGCTTACTGCAGTGTAGGCAGTAAAACAAAGTTGGCGTGCGCTGAGGGGAATGACATTTGGGGTAGGGAGAAAGAAATCTCCAGGCCCACAGTCACAGTGTCTGGAAATAGGAAGGCTGTACATATAATGGTATTTACTACCATCTAAACTGCAGAACTGATCCTAGACCAGTACTCCCCTCGAAGACCAACGCAGTACGTCTTAGGGCTACACTACTAAGTAAGGACGAGTTAGCCAGCTGACTTTAACAGTTTAATTTCTGGTTCATTAAGAAAGCTAAGTTTAGATATGTGTTTTTGGTTGTTGACTCAAGTAGACCACGCCCATTTCAAGTTTATCTTTATAAAAAAAAAAAACGACAAAGATATTTCAGAATATTTAGCTGGCTAACTCATCGATCCTGTTTTGTATTGTACCTCTCTGATTTGAAGTGACGACCTGCAGAGCTTTTCATGTTGAGCCATACAGGAAAATTAAGCCTCTAAGTAGCTGAGTCATGCCAAGTGATCCTGGTCTTTCCTACCTGATATATAACTGTTTGATCTCCCTAGTGATGTTATTATAGATAGGTAGCACTGCTAACAGAGGCTCCTGTCAGCCTGGCTTCTAAGAGGATTATGATGATGATGAGGTGTGTGTGTGTGGGTGGAATAGATGATGAGATGTGTGTTTGCCTGTCTGCGAGAGACAGTCTGCAGTGCTGCGACAGGGTTCTGGCTCCTCCCAGTGACGGCTTACCCCCACTGGACACACATCAACCCATCTGGAGGGGTTGTCATGGTTACAGGGGCAGGCACACACTTTCTCCCCCTCCCTGCCTCTCTCTCCTCCCTCCGCCTCCTTCCTCTCTCTCTCCCAATAACATTCAGACTGTCAGTTTCTCTCTTTACCAATCTCCCTCTTTTTCTTTCTCTCTACCTTAGACTAGAGCTCTCCTAACGCAAGCCTTAACCTCTCCTCCTCGCACATCTCTCTCTCTGTTCCTCACCAGTCTCTCTCTCTGTTCCTCACTAGTCTCTCTCTCTCTGTTCCTCACCAGTCTCTCTCTCTCTGTTCCTCACCAGTCTCTCTCTCTCTCTCTCTGTTCCTCACCAGTCTCTCTCTCTCTCTCTGTTCCTCACCAGTCTCTCTCTCTCTCTCTCTCTGTACCTCACCAGTCTCTCTCTCTCTCTCTCTGTTCCTCACCAGTCTCTCTCTCTCTCTCTCTGTTCCTCACCAGTCTCTCTCTCTCTCTGTTCCTCACTAGTCTCTCTCTCTCTGTTCCTCACCAGTCTCTCTCTCTCTCTGTTCCTCACCAGTCTCTCTCTCTCTCTCTCTGTTCCTCACCAGTCTCTCTCTCTCTCTCTCTGTTCCTCACCAGTCTCTCTCTCTCTCTCTCTCTCTCTGTACCTGACCAGTCTCTCTCTCTCTCTCTCTGTTCCTCACCAGTCTCTCTCTCTCTCTGTTCCTCACCAGTCTGTCTCTCTCTCTCTCTGTTCCTCACCAGTCTCTCTCTCTCTCTCTCTCTCTGTTCCTCACCAGTCTCTCTCTCTCTCTCTGTTCCTCACCAGTCTCTCTCTCTCTCTCTGTACCTCACCAGTCTCTCTCTGTTCCTCACCAGTCTCTCTCTCTCTGTTCCTCACCAGTCTCTCTCTGCTCCCCACCAGTCTCTCTCTCTGTTCCTCACCAGTCTCTCTCTCTCTCTGTTCCTCACCAGTCTCTCTTAGTTCCTCACCAGTCTCTCTCTCTCTCTCTGTTCCTCACCAGTCTTTCTCTCTCTCTGTTCCTCACCAGTCTCTCTCTCTCTCTGTTCCTCACCAGTCTTTCTCTCTCTCTGTTCCTCACCAGTCTCTCTCTCTCTCTGTTCCTCACCAGTCTCTCTCTCTGTTCCTCACCAGTCTCTCTCTCTCTCTCTCTCTCTGTTCCTCACCAGTCTCTCTCTGTTCCTCACCAGTCTCTCTCTCTCTGTTCCTCACCAGTCTCTCTCTCTTTCTGTTCCTCACCAGTCTCTCTCTCTCTCTGTACCTCACCAGTCTCTCTCTGTTCCTCACCAGTCTCTCTCTCTGTACCTCACCAGTCTCTGTGTCTGAATAGCAGCTGGCATCACTTAGAGCCTGAACTCCTGCTGCTATGCCAGAGCCTTTCAGGACACGCCCTCAGACTCCCTGCCCTATCCCTCCCTCTCTTTCAGGACACGCCCTCAGACTCCCTCCCTCCCCCTCTCTCTCTCCCTCTCTCTCTCCCTCTCTCTCTCCCTCTCTCCCTCCCTCTCTCCCTCCCTCCCTCCCTCCCTCCCTCCCTCCCTCTCTCCCTCCAAGTCTTTATGTAACCATGACAGAATGGAGCCATGGACAGACAGGATTGAACTGTTATATATTAGTATTAGGTTGGCATTTACCTCCTTGAGGATGCAGCTCATGTTTGGTGCCTGCTTGCAACTTGTATGGTTGTAAAATTGGTTCTACTTTTACTAAGTAATTCAAATAGCTTATGCCAGTGTATTTGGAAATGGATGATGTGTAATTAACACACACACACACACACACTGTTTAGTTCTGTTGTGTTGGTTGTCAAGCGAGACTCTCATTATCAGCCCGTCACACAGTCTGTGTTCTTCCTGCATCAATTAGCTGGGAGTTAATGGGATTTCTGTTGTTTGTCGCGGCGCTAACTAGCTCACGGTGTCGCCTGACAACCGTCCCGAGATGAAGGATCTGATCTATCAGTGTTCTGCTGAATTGCCGTGTTGCAGTGACAGATCGCGGTGCATGCCGTGCCCGCCAGCGTAAACAACGAGCGCTGTCTGTTAACTTATTACGGTTATCCTTCACTTTGGACCGTGCTACAGCGTGTTGCCAAAAAAAGGGCCTGATTTGCTACTGGAAAGTGGGACAGGAGTGGTGTTTGTCCATAGAGAACATATGTGAAGTAGATTGATGGTCCCCTGTACTGCTCTAGTTGTTTTCTATTCATCTGACTGTGTAGCGCTGCTATCTCCTAAGACCCGGTGTAGCGCTGCTATCTCCTAAGACCCGGTGTAGCGCTGCTATCTCCTAAGACCCGGTGTAGCGCTGCTATCTCCTAAGACCCGGTATAGCGCTGCTGTCTCCTAAGACCCGGTGTAGCGCTGCTATCTCCTAAGACCCGGTGTAGCGCTGCTATCTCCTAAGACCCGGTGTAGCGCTGCTATCTCCTAAGACCCGGTGTAGCGCTGCTATCTCCTAAGACCCGGTGTAGCGCTGCTATCTCCTAAGACCCGGTGTAGCGCTGCTATCTCCTAAGACCCGGTATAGCGCTGCTATCTCCTAAGACCCGGTGTAGCGCTGCTATCTCCTAAGACCCGGTGTAGCGCTGCTATCTCCTAAGACCCGGTGTAGCGCTGCTATCTCCTAAGACCCGGTGTAGCGCTGCTATCTCCTAAGACCCGGTGTAGCGCTGCTATCTCCTAAGACCTGGTGTAGTGCAGTCTGTCTTTAGTAGTGGACACCACAGCCCTTACAGAGCAGTTTACATCTCTTGTCAGATTCCCTGCTGTGCCCTCATCAGTCGCCTCATCTTGTCTCTGCTACTGCACATTAAACGCCATTTTGGGTCCGTTCAGGTTTACCTGTATCACCCTCTCTTTAAAGGTGACCACCATGTTGTGTCTGTGCTGACCGGTCTCTCTCTCCCTGCAGGTGAGCACCAGCCCCCGCTGAGCAGCGACTCGGACACCTCCCTTATCCTGGCTGTGGAGGTGGGTCTGTCCGACATGGAGCTCTCCCTCGGGCACGACCATGACGAGGTCAAGTCCTGAGCCAATCGGCGCTAAGTAGGAAGGAAGCTCACGGGGTCGCCATGGAGATGAGAAACGGGACCGAAGGGGCAGCGCCTGGCCCCCTGATGGGAGGTAGTGGCTCCAGATAAATAGGAGAAAACCAAGCAATAGAGCCCATAGCAGTGCAACACACCTATCTGTCCCCACTGCCTCATCTACAGGTTCCTCCTGTCCTGCCTCCCTTTTCTGACTACTGTCACGTTCAGTCGCCATGGAAACCAGGCAGCCAATCACAGCTCTTGTCATTAGCCTCTGGACTGGGGGTGTAGTTTAGCACCTCTGTTAGTTGTCTCCACGTCACCATCACTTTATTGACTCTTTGGACATGTGACATTTTGATTTCTTTCTACGAGATCATCACTGCCAACCTATTTCAGAACGAAACACGGAAATCTTTACACCTAGTTATAGGAATATCTATATATACTGTATATGGTCAATATAAGCCTCCTGCAGCATGGGCTTTGAGTGTCAAAAACAGTTAGTGCGTGTTCTGAGTGACCAGCATTTACTTGTGGTAAACTTGAAGCTGATGTATATTCACCATCTCTGCTTGAAATCATTTCGATAACATTCAACGCCGTTGGTATTGTAGCATTTATACTATGCACATATTGTCAAGCATTTCTGAATATCAGATTGTTAAATTGCATCCTTATCCTTCATTTAGAGGTTTTTAGGACTATCGTTTATTTCCACTTCTGAAGTACTGTACACCATGTGTTGTGCGGACCAACTACGAGTTTGTTTTACCAGGTGACAATCACAGCCCATAGTAATGGAGGTCTGTAGTGATGACGTCAGCTACAGCCCTGTTTCAAACTGCTAAAGCTTTATTAGAACCGCCAGTAGTAACACAACACAGGAGGCTATAGTAGTGGCTGTTTGTTCATGAAGAACAGATGGGGAAGCTAATTCAGTTTTAATGTCATGTCATCTCCCAGTCGAGCCACCCAATAGCATGTGGTGAAGTCTTCTGTTACCTAACATAACGTGTGTCTGCAGTGCTCTGCATTTGCTCTGTGCCAAGTTCTTGCAGTTTTAGTTTTTGTATTGATGTTGCTTCTGTTTCTAGAAGACAAAGCAAGATGGCATTGTGGGTGTTGAGTTCACCCATTGGTTGGATAGTGAAAAGCACATCGAAGTTGTCTGTTGATAAAAGTAAATTAAACGTTTACTATATCTGAACTCGGTGTATTAGATCGCCACTAGTCTGGGAAATCCTAGGGCAACAGCACTAGTATGCTGGAACATTGGTGCATTGTGGGAGGCAATTGGTCCATCTAGAGAGACTAGATAGCCCCTGACGAAGGAATACCATGCATTGGCTGTGGCTTTGGTTAACTGTGAATTCGTTATGAAAGAGTTGACTAAACCCTGTTGCAGATAGTTTGTACCTCTTAGTCATTTCTTCTGAGGATAAAACTTTTTTTTGTTCCTATGATGAATTTCAAAATGGCAGTTTTTTTCTTGTACATTCGCTTAGGGAAACGAAAGTCTGACGAACAGCATTTATTTTAGTATGAAAATAAGTTTATTTTTGTAAGAAAAAGAAAATGGAGGTAAATGTTTACAGTCAAGGAGAAATGGAGCAGAGAGAATAGTTGCCTGGTTTCAAGAGCTCACTGGTAGTGCTAATGCATTTTGAATGACGTATTAACTCATGGTTTATGTCCTTCCTCCTCCGATTTTGATTACTGTGCTGGAATTGTGTCAAAGGCCATTTTTTATTTGAGTTTGATTCCTCTCTCCTTTGGAGTCCCCTCAAGGTCCTCAACACATTGATTTATTTACACATGTGTACTTTCATCCTTAACAGATGATAATCTTATATTGCTTTAATATGCAACTTAGATTTGATTTTCGGGCTAAAATCTGCATGAAATGGCACAAGGCCACTGTTGTCATCGAGCGTCTACTATTTGATACTGGGTTTCTCTTCCTTACTATGTGTTCGTTCATTTAATCATTGGTTCCTTTAGGCCGCCAACCAATCAACTCCCAGTTATGTAAGAAGCTCATATTACCCATAATCCCCCCCTGTCCTTGTCAATCAGAGAAGGGTTACAGAATCTATGGGAGAATGTTGAAATCTCCCATGCTTATGCATTAGGTACATCTGTATGCCCTCCTAGTGTGTCAGACTCATTACGTTTAGCTTTGTTTTGCAGTATCAGTTTGTGAAATACACTACATTTGTGTGATTAATATTGTATAAGCGTCATAAATGTATATTTGATCAATCGATTGAATGGAGACTGAAGAGTGGGTGCGTCATGCATTGAACATGGCTCAGTTAAAAGCATATTCTCCCCAGTTATGGTCACTTTTTGCGTTCCGATTCTCCACACCTCTCACTAAGTGTGCACACTTCACATAATGGATTTTATAATGGTGGAAACGCCCTCCAGCCAATGTTTACACCAATCCAGTGCTTTTAAATCAGTGATGGGACCTGCACGGTATGGGAGAAGGGAAGAGAATGGTGATTGAGTCATTGAGGTGTTAAGTGCTCCACCATAACTCATGGCATCCTTGGCCAGAATACTAGAGATCCATTAAAATATGGTAGTCTCATCTAGCCTCTCCACACACAGCTCTACAGTTGTTACTATGGGCTGAGGGCCCTAGAAACAACTAACAGCATTTGATTTCCCTCTGGGGGTTGGTTTCACACACACACACACACACACCACACCACACAGTTTCCATGTGCCCATTTGTTTGTATTGCACAGGGGGGCAAGATAAGAGGAAGCAATTAAGCTTGGGGGGCATTTTGTACCAGAGGAGGGTTTAGATAGATCCTGATTGTACTGTGTGTGTGTCTGACATCTTCACTGGCGTGGAGCCAGAACATTTAAAAGCCTTTAATTGCTTCATGTTTCATGTAAGGGCTCGTGTTTAATTGACTTCACTTCCTGAAAGGTCATTCTCTCATTCTCAAACTCCTTACGTCCACTTATTCCAACAACTCTTTTTTTTAATGACCATGAAGAAGCAAAGGCCTTGATTTGAACATAATTCGAATGAATATCTGTTATATTCGTAATGAACACTTATAGAAACCGTTGTGTTCTTCCAAATATAAAGTAATGAATGCACATATTATAATCTTATAGTAGGTTCTTGTTTACCCCAATGATGGTATAATGACGTCAGGTATACATAAAATGACATAATAGAAACTCATCATTTAAATGTAGCTTTTAGTTCTCTTTCTTTAACTGGTTGTGTACCCACCCTACCTAGAATGCACTTTTTCACTTGAAGGAGAGTTCTGTGTACTACAACGAAATGGCACAAAACGTCTTTTGAATACGGTTGACCTTGAATGCGGTTGACAGTTGACACAACCTTGTTTTTAAGAGAGAGGGCTACAATATTGGAAATGGCACATGACATAATTGTCACTGTATGTGTGCTGTTTAAGAGTCTGTGTTCTTTTATCTAGACTTGTGTACCAGCTGTGGGTTTGGGGAATGTTACCAAAATGTTGTACGCTATATCCAGCAGAACTCTACAGTATTGCTATTTTGTTATATAGAGGAATATGTCAATATTTTTGCCAGTGTTAATGATATACAGTACAGTTCTATGGTACAATGTTGCACGTGTGTGAGTCAATGATTGTGAGGTACAATACATTTTATTGCAAGTTTTTCCAGCTGTGGTGAAGCTGTCTGGTTTCTATTTCGTTATTGTCAATAATGTTTTTGGCAACCCTCTCTGATACCGTTAGGGTGAGCCAATGCTATTGAAATGATTTATTCTGACATGATTCATTGGCCGATATGTAAATGACCATCATATGTTCCAATGATATAAGCTGGTCGCTGATGCTTCGTTACGAAATGAACACTAGCATACACTACATGGCCAAAAGTATGTGGACACACCCATTGCTGACAGGTGTATAACATTGAGCACCCAGCCATGCAATCTCCATAGTGAAACATTGGCAGTAGAACGGCCCATACTGAAGAGCTCAGTAACTTTCAATGTGGCGCCGTCATAGGATGCCACCTTTCCAACAAGTCAGTTTGTCAAATTTCTGCCTTGCTAGAGCTGCCCCGGTCAATTGTAAGCACTGTTATTATGAAGTGGAAACTTCTAGGAGCAACAACGGCCCAGCCGCGCACAAGCCTATGATCACAATGCCAAGCGTCGGCTGGAGTGGTGTAAAGCTTGCCGCTATTGGACTCTGGAGCAGTGGAAAGACGTTCTCTGGAGTAATGAATTATGCTTTACCATCTGGCAGTCGACGGATGTATCTGTTTGGCGGATGCCGTCGCACCCACTCACATAGCATTGTAATTTGAGCCACCTAATACGGCTAGTTAAATGTTTTTATTTAACTAGGCAAGTCAGTTAAGAACAAATTCTTATTTACAGTGACGGCCTACCCCGGCCAAACCCTAACCCAGACGACGCTAGGCCAATTGGGCACCGCCCTATGGTACTTCCAATCACAGCCAGTTGTGATACAGCCTGGAATCAAACCAGGATCTGTGGTGACGCCTCTAGCACTGACATGTAGTTCCTTAGACCACTGCGCCACTCAGGAGCCCGACACATAAGAATGGCTCTCTGGAAAGGAGTACCAGCTGGGAAATTTGAGGGCACTCATGGGAAGAGAGGGATACTTCTAGTGGAAAGAATGAGAGATAATTATGTTTTAGTACTACTTAGCCTACATGGGAACACCGCTAAAACTCATACATGTGTAAGTGATTACTAAACAAAAATATAAATGCAACGTTTAAAGTGTTGATCCCATGTTTCATGAGCTGAAATAAAATATTCCAAATGCTCCATATGCACAAAAACCTTATTTTATTGATTAAACGGCATGATCATTACACAGGTGCACCTTGTGCTGCAGACAATGTTACCCATTGAGCATGTTTGGGATGCTCTGGATCGACGTGTACGACAGCGTGTTCCAATATTCAGCAACTTCGCACAGCCATTGAAGAGGAGTGGGACAACATCCCACAGGCCAAAATCAACAGCCTGATCAACTCTATGTGAAGGAGATGTGTGGCGCTGCATGAGGCATATGTTGGTCACACCTGATACGGACTGGTTTTCTGATCCACACCCTTACCTTTTTTGAAGCTATCTGTGACCAACAGATGCATATCTGTATTCCCAGTCATGTGATATCCATAGATTAGGGCCTAATGAATTCATTTCAATTGACTGATTTCCTTATGTGAACTGCAACTCAGTAAAATCGTTGAAATTGTTGCATGTTGCGTCTATATTTTTGTCTAGTATACATTTACAGACATGTAGTAGCCTAGTACTGTAGCCTATTTCCTTTGCTGTGAAGGTGTGTTAGGCCTGTGTTCTGCAGACCAGGTGTAGACTTCTTTGGGATCGGTGTCCCTTCCACGGGAAGGTTGAGCTAACGTAGGCTAATGCGATTAGCATGAGGTTGTAAGTAACAAGAACATTTCCCAGGACATAGACATATCTGATATTGGCAGAAAGCTTAAATTCTTGTTAATCTAACTGCACTGTCCAGTAGCTATTACAGTGAAATAATACCATGCTATTGTTTGAGGAGAGTGCATAATTTTGAACATGAAAAGTTATTAATAAACATATTTTGGCAGTCTTGATACAACATTTAACAAAAATGCAATGGTTCATTGGATCAGTCTAACATGCTGCACATACACTGCTGCCATCTAGTGGACAAAATATAAATTGCACCTGGGCTGGAATAATACATGATGGCCTTTCTCTTGCATTTCAAAGATGATGGTACAAAAAAATACAAAATAACGTTTTTGGTTTTCTTTGTATTATCTTTTACCAGATCTATTCTGTTATATTCTCCTACATTCCTTTCACATTTCCACAAAGTTCAAAGTGTTCCCTTTCAAATGGTACCAAGAATATGCATATCCTTGCTTCAGGGCCTGAGCTACAGGCAGTTAGATTTGGGTATGTCATTTTAGAAGAAAATTGAAAAAAGGGACGTATCCTTAATTAAGATGTAGACTTAAGTTCCAAGGGCCTTGCTGACCCATTGTGTTATAATGGTGAGATCTTGTTTTGCACCACTGCAGTTAGCCTATGTTGTCCTGGATACAGTGAAACATTCACTCATTCCTGGCTGCAGAACAGAGGTTAGTGCTTCCATCACACATTCCCCTGTATGGTTCTTAAGCAGATACTGTTCCACCATCAGCCATCAATGGTTGTCTGTCCCCCCATCAGATAATATCGAGGTACAAAATGGGGTTGGGGGGCGGGGGGTACAGAGAACTACTGGTGTAAAACATTGACATCAGAGGAGGCTGGTGGGAGGAGCTATAGGAAGATATGCTCACTGTAAGGGCTGGAATGGAATGAGTCAAACATGTGGTTTTCATATGTGTGATGTGTTTGATACTGTCCATTTTATTCCAGCCATTACAATGAACCCACCCTCCTATAGCTCCTCCCACCAGCCTCCACTGATTGATAAGGCTAAAGAAACCTCAAAGACCTCAAGCATGTGTGATGAAAAGAATGGTTTACTGCCATGTTCTGGGACATTGTGAACCCATTCACCGTAGTTGACGTTACAGAAACATTGCAAAGGCTTCTTTGGTAAAGCCCAATTCATTTTAACAACATTCATGGGTCATGGTGGCAGGTGACTGAAGTGACTTTAGAATACAATATAAATAAAAAAGTATCTATTTTTGAACTAGCGTTGATAATAACAGCCTTAATTGGCCAAACCATGATGTAATATACAATTCATACCTTAATATAACATTGAGCGCAAGGGAAATTCATGTACAATAGAAATATAGGAACTCACATAGGAACGAAAAGTGGGATCACAATTCAGGCGAGAAGAATACTCAGTCGGACTAAATATCCGTTCTGTAACTTCCGTTTTCAGCTGAGCCAGCCGTGCATTGCAACATTCCTGGGTAAGTCTTTACATTTTGGGTTATAATGTGTTAAAAAAAATTATAAACAGCACATATCGGTTAAGGCTTTTATCTGTTAATTATAAAATTACTTTCTATTACATGTCGTTGCTGCATCTGGTATTTCCCTGAAGTCAAGCTAGTTAGCGCGTGTTTGAACTGTGTTGCTCAGCACACGTACAGTATAGATGGCTAAATAACTTCCTTTTTTCATATTTTACGTAGATAACTAGTTTAACAAACGAATACAGTTTTACAACATTTATATTTTCATAAGGACCTAGACTAATGATGTGTGTCCAGCCTGTCAAGATGTGATGCCATTGACTGAGCTGGCTTGGTTGGTTGGTTAGTTAGTTAGTTATTGCTATGTTTTGCTAATCCCACACATGCATTCAGGTAAAGCCAGCTACAGAAACTGAAAGATGCCGAAAAAGAAGACTGGTGCACGCAAGAAGGCAGAGAACCGCAAGGAACGGGAGAAACAGACTCGAGCCAACAAGGGGTTTGTTGACGTTGCAAAATCCCCTTGCAATTCAGCAATGGTATGGAATAATATACATGTTCTCATCACAGCACAATATGAAATGGATAGCTAACAATGACTGTAAATCATGATTATTTCCCTAGTCCTTACTGTAGTCCTCATACTTACTGTAGTCCTCATACTTACTGTAGTCCTCATCTTGTGTTGCAGGAATGTGACAAATGCCAGAGGTAAGATATCTTCAATCAATATTTTTTACATTCATCTTAATGGATAACTTAACTAGCTAACATTGGGGCTCCCGTGTGGCGCAGCGGCCTAAGGCACTGCATCTCAGTGCATCTCACTACAGACCCTGGTTCAATTCCAGGCTGTATCACAACCAGACGTGATTGGGAGGCCCATAAGGCAGCGCACAATTGGCCCAGCGTCATTAGGGTTTGGCCGGGGTAGGCCGTCATTGTAAATAAGAATTTGTTCTTAACTGAGTTGCCCGGTTAAATTGTGTGAACACAATTCAACTATTTGAACAAGATGCATTATTTCTTTATTAGCAACTATAATCTACAGGTGATGGAGGCTTTGACACTTTGTTCCCCTGTTTCCAAGACGGCAGAAGAACAGAGCTTTCTGCTACTTCTGTGCAAACGTTCAGAAGCTGCCCCAGTGTGGTCAATGTGGTGAGTCTTAAGATGCATTGGGACACATGTTTCTGATTTAAAATCCCTTGAGGTCTTTGAGCCCAACTTAATTCCATACAACTTCATTTATCCCCTCAAGTGGCAAAGAAAGATATTGCACAATGTTACATGTAAGATATTTGTATAGGAGTGCAAGAACCATGTATTATGTTGTGGTGTGATACTGTCTTCCTGTATTCCAACTAAAGGCAAAACCAAATGCATGAAGTCATCAGACTGTGTCATCAAGCACCCAGGGATCCACGCTACGGGGATGGGCATGGTGGTAAGAGATGAGAGCCGTTTGAAAAACTTTATTGAGATGGGAGTAATACATACTCAGTAATAATCATTAATGCACACCACAGCAAAACGTTTCACAATGGAAAACAAGTGTTTCTTATCGGTCAAATTCAGGTAGCCCCCGATAGTTTGCCTCCTTTGGTTTCTAGTGAATATGACCATGGGATGTATTCATTATGCCGATTCTGTTGCAAAAGGTTCTGCAATTGTAACCATTTACTCCAAAGGAAAAATGTTTTGTTTCTATTGCACAAATTGAAGGTAGGTCCCTCACCGTTTCGTTTGCTCTGTTTGCTTCCGTTTGATTCTTAAATGGCAAACGGTTTCCGTTGCAAGATGTAATGAATACACCCCTGGGGTAGACCTACATCTATTTAACATTGTGATATGTGCCCAGATTGTCCACAGTCATGAGTTTATCATTGGATGTCTTTATGATATGTGTAATGTGAAATGCTGTCTCTGTCCACAAGGGGGCAGTGTGTGACTTCTGTGAGGCCTGGGTGTGCCACGGGAGAAAGTGCCTCAGTACCCACGCTTGCACATGTCCTCTCATGGATGCCGACTGTATCGAGTGTGAGCGCTGTGTATGGGACCATGGTAAATTATGCCAATGTATAATATTATCCAACCTGCCTGGTCTGCAAAACTAAACAAGGCCTATAATTTGCTTTTTTTATGTCAATACATGCACCCAATGCTGGTTGCCATCCACCTTGTGTCCCTTTTGTAATTATTTCCCCTTTTTTCCTATCTGACACAGGGGGAAGAGTATACCGTTGCTCCTTCTGCCACAACTTCCTGTGTGAGGATGACCAGTTTGAGCACCAAGCCAGCTGCCAAGTCCTGGAGGCAGAAACTTACAAATGTGAGCAATTAGGGTGTCTCTCACCCGTGAATCATCCACATTGTGTTGGATCATGAGAAATCAAGAGGTTTCAACACTATAACCTGTTGACGTTTAGCCTTAGGGCATACTTTGGCAGACATGAGGAACACCATATAACGTATAGAAAAGTAGGCATTCTGCCAGTTGAAAGTTTAGAGAAAGGTTAACCCCTAGCTATAGTGATTTTAAATAAACATTTTCAATGTGTTAATATATACTGTGTTTTCCCCCATGTTCATTTCAGGTGCTTCCTGCAACAGATTAGGACAACATTCCTGCCTGCGTTGCAAGGTAATGGAAAATGGAGATCCAAGTATTCATACCCCTTGGATTTCTTCCCCCAAAATGTTCTGATTTAGTATGGATTTAATTGTAATTTTTTGTCAACAATCTAGTCAATATACTCTGTAATGTCAGTGGAATAACAATTGTAACTTACATATATAAAAAAAAAAGGTTATTACAAATGAGAAGTATCCTAAATTAGCTCAGGAGTAACATTTGGCTTAACAAATCACAAATAAGTTACATGGACTCCCTCTGTGTGAAATAATAGGGGTTGACATGGTTTTTCAATGACTAACCCTTCCTCTGTCCCCCATACATAAAACATCTGTAAGGTCCCTCAGTCAAATTTCAAGCACAGATTCAACTACAAAGACCAAGTAGCTTTTCAAAAGCCTCATAAAGGGCAGTGATTGGTAGATGGGTAACAATAACAAATCAAACTTTGGATGTCTCTTTAAGAATGGTCAAGTTAATAATTATGCTGTGGATTATGTATTAAACCACTCAGACACATCAAAGATGCAGTCATCCGTCTGAACTGAGCTGCCGGAAAGGAATGAAACTGCTGAGGGCTGTTACCAAGAGGCCATTGGTGATTCAAAACTGTTTCAGTTCAATGGCTGTGATGGAGGAACTGAGGATGGATCAACATAGTAGAGACTCCACAATAATGAACTAAATGACAGTGAAAAGAAGAATACAAATATACAGAATAAAAACATTTACAAAACAAGCATATTGTATGCAGCAAGGCACTAAAGTAAAACTGAAGAAAAAAAGGCCAAGGAATTCACTTTTTGGCCTAAATACAAAGCCTTGTGTTTGGCGCGCTATCCGACACAACACATCAGTGAGTAACTGCCTCCTTATTTTCAAGCATGGTGCAGGCTGCATCATGCTATGGGTATGCTTGACATCGGCAAATACCAGGGAAGTTTTCAGGATGAAAAGAAACTGGATGGATCTAAGCCAGTCGTTCTCAATCCTGATCCTGGGGACCCAAAGTGGCGCACATTTTGTTTTTGCCTTAGCACTACACAGCTGTTTGAAATGATTAAAGCTTGATGGTGAGTTGATAATTTTGAATCAGCTGTTGAGTGCTAAAAACAAAATGTGCGCCCCTCAGGGTCCCCAGGACCAGGATTGAGAACCACTGATCTAAGAACAGACAAAATCCTAGAGGAATACCTGGTTCAGTCTGCTGTACAAGAGACACTGGGAGACAAATCCACCTTTCAGCAGGACAATATCTTACAACACAAGGCCAAATCTACACTGGAGTTGCTTACCAAGAAGACAGTGAATGTTACAGTTTTGACTTAAATCTGCTGAAAATTTATGACAAGACTTGAAAATGGTTGTCTAGCCATAATCCCCAAAATATTGACAGAGCTTGAAGAATTATGAAAAGAATAATGGGCTAACATTGCACAATCCAGGTGTGTAAATCTCATAGATACTTACCCAAGAAGACTCCCAAATGCTGCCGAAGGTGATTTTAACATGTATTGACTTGGGGAGCTGAATACTTAAGCAACAACTATCATTTCTATTCATCTTAAATGTTAGACATTTGGTTGTTGAGAAAAATATAATATTTTTTAATCCCACTTTTTAACACAATGAAATGTTTAGAAATTCAAGTGCTATGAATACTTTAAGGCATTAAATCAACACAATGTGTTATGTTGTAAACAATTGTCTCTCTCCCACTGTTCCTCATGCCAGTGTTACGGCTGTTGCCTCTCTATACACATTGACCGAGAGACGTACATGTGAGTCATTTAGCAGACGCTCTTCTCCAGAGCGACGTAAGCCGTGCGAACACTACATGATTTTTGGCCCTGGTTTTAGCTGACCCAGACAACTTTTTGAGATCGGAGACAAAATCCCCATGTTGCCTACTCGTAGCTGTCACCGAACGCTCATGCAATGTGAGCAGGTCAGAGACACAATCTGAGGGCTACCGATCGATCCCGTGTTTGATTTTTATCGGCACAAAATCTGCAACGCTCTTGTAATGTGAGATGTGCAACGACCAGTTTTGGAGAACGGCGATCAGCAATAGCCAAATGAGAGCTAGCCAGGGAATAAGACCAAGATCTTGATTCGCCTCACCCAGCATGTGCAGGAGCGAGGACTACTACTAGTATGCGTTTGCACTCGCCTTTAACCAAATGTAAAATTGTTACAGCTCTGAAGTTCACACCCAATGTTATTCAGTCCAAAATGTATTGGCGAGATATTTCAACTCTGTAGGGCAAGTGTGAATGTCTGACTGAACTTTTGAGGCTGTTTTGAGCCACAGCTCGTTGCTAGCTACGTTAACAACCTATTCACATCGTTTTGGCGAGAAGGCGTGGTGTGGAGAATGTTGTGGTGTGTCGTCCACCTGCTCTGTTTACTATAGGAAATACGGTTGTTTAATGCTCGAGGCTCAGCGTTGCTAGGAGTTTTGAAAGTCGTGTCGTGTACGTTCGGCATTACATTGAGTGCATTCATCTTAAGGTAACTAGGTGAGAGAACCACATATCACCGTTATAAAGCAGCTACCATCAAAGTCAGTGCTCGTAAGAAAAGTGTTATTGCAAGAAAGGCAAGGGTGTTAGTTCAGGGGGAGATGTGTAGATTCCCAGTTGCACTGTTAAATTAGTCTTTTTTTCCGGTAAATAAGTACCTGTTTACCAGGCTTCTGACTAAGTGGAATACAGATACAACTAGAGGTTACTTTTTCGCAGCACGTTAGGAGAATTAACACAGCAGGTTAGGAGAATTAGGTTAAGGTTAGGAAAAGGGTTAGGGTTAGCTAAAATAAAATGTTCTAATCTTCTATGAAAAGTCACTTCCAGTCATGGCTGTATTCCCTCTAGTTACAACCATTTACCAGTGGGACAGGGAATACATTTCCTGGATTTGACACATGACTGTAACCTATAGTAACAAGGCCCATTTGGGTGGAACTGTGTCTCTCCCTCCCCAGGCCTGTTTCTGTGATGACCATGTGAAGAGTAAGGTGTTCAAACAGGACAAGGGTAAAAATCCTCCCTGCCCCAAGTGTGGCCATGAGACCCAGGAGACTAAGGACCTCAGCATGTCCAGTGAGTCCACCATCTAACATCTAATCAGTGCTTAAGTCAGTCATGGATTAAAACTCTTCAGTCATTAAGAGGAAAACTGAGTACTGATGGCAGTGCAGTTGTATGTATACTGTAATATCATCATTTTAGTTGTTGATTGAGTCATTTTTGCATCATTACAAGTCACTCGTTTTCATACTCTTGTCTTGTAGCAGATGTCAGATCTTAAACCTCAAATATATCCCGCCACATTCATCACCTTTTAATTGTTGTGTATATGCACTCCCCGGATCGGGATTAATACTCAAGATTCTCAGCTCATGTCTATTCCTGTATTTGCCCTGTAGCCCGTACGACGAAGTTTGGCCGACAGAGTGGTGCTGACGAGGATAGCTACGGCTATGGAGGTTATGGAGCCTCTGGCTACGACTCCTACTGGAAGAACGTGTCATCGTCCGGAGGAGGGGAGGGAGACCAGGAGGACGATGGCGGAGATGATGATGATGACGAGGAGGAAGATGAGGAGGAGGAGGATGATGAGGAAGAGGAGGAGGAAGAAGAGGTAGCTGACTCTCTGGCCGGTCTTAAAATTGAAGGGACCCCTTTGATCGAATCAGTCCCCTAGACGGAGGTTGGTTCCCGTCACCTCTCCACCTCCCAAAGAAGAGGGGGCTAGATATATACAAGGAGGGTGTGTGCAATGCGTTGCAGTACACTGTAATAAGATGTTTAAAGTGATAGTTCATCATATGTTTACTGCTTGATTGTTTCTGTATTTGGACATTAGCCCGTTTAAAAAAGACGGTCAGTAATCCAGAACTTCTGTATGGCTCTTGCCTAACATTGGTGAAATATCCTTTTTAAGTTTTAGGCTAAAATAATGTAACTTATCAGACAGGTTAACAGTGGCTTGTATTCATGGACGCCAAGGGAAGCCAGGCTTCCCCAAATATTTGACTAATAAAACATTTAAAATTATTACATTTATTTTTCGTCTCAGGGTTTTCAATATTTTCCGTCAATTCCAAAGGGGCTGGAATCTCACCAGAGACATCATCAGAGCGAGGGAAACAGCACCCCTCTGTCTCAGTATGTGTAGCCCATGTATCTGATGCTGTCTGGACCAAAAGAGTGTGACATGTTGCAAGCTTTTGGCCTCCCTTGATGATTAAAAAATAAATAATAATTAGCCAATCAGCATTTGCTGAGCTCAACTGTGGATTGTCCTGGTGCAGCAAAACGCCCTCCTAAGGAGGCCAGTTTGGATTTGGCTTCATACCAATCAAATCACTTTCTAAGAAAAACATAATTTTCACAAAAACATGTCTGTTTCTGGTCTGCTTCTGTTGATGTCCTGCAGTAACTAGCTTGCAAAATCGGCCCTTTAAGCCATGGATGTGGATTTGGACTTGTGGTTTTGACTTAATTCTCTGAACAGGCCAATGATTATGACAGCGATTCTGATCTAACAATAAATGAATGTTGTGCCACTGACCTGAGATGTAGGCTCATGTTAACTAGCTGGCTAACTTAGCTGGTTCGTTGTTGCCAATGCGAGGAAGTTAGGCTAGTAAGCATTTTAGCTAGGTAGCCTATAACAACAAAAACTAAAAGTGTACTCTATGACGAAGCCATAGACTGTTCTACCAACATGGAAAAAGATGAGGATGACTGGTGTTCTACAAGTGGGTGAGTCCATGTTTAGTTTTACTTGAGCACGCACACACAGACAGAAAACAGTAAGGACAGCCACATAATATTTAGCAACATTGATTGGACTAAATTGTTTTTGGTCTCTTTAAGTTGGTTTTCAGCGTATTCAATTATTTTATATTTTAGCTGAAATGTGCTGGAATAACAGTGACAGTGCTCCTGTTGTCTTTGTGCTGACTTGCGGTAACTCCACATGCTGAGCACTTGTTGGCTGCTTTTCCTTCACTCTGCGGTCTAACTCATCCCAAACCATCTCAATTGGGTTGAGGTCAGGTGATTGTGGAGGACATGTCATCTGATGCAGCACTCCATCACTCTCCTTCTTGGTCAAATAGCCCTTCACAGCCTGGAAGTGTGTTGGGTCATTGTCCTGTTGAAAAATGATAGGCCCACTAAGCCCAAACCAGATGGGATGGCGTATCGCTGCGGAATGCTGTGGTAGCCATGCTGGTTAAGTGTGGCTTGAATAGGAAATAAAACCAGCAAAGCACCCCCACACCATCACACCATCACCTCCATGCCTTACGGTGGGAACCACACATGTGGAGATCATCCATTCACCTACTCAGCGTCTCACAAAGACACAGCGGTTGGAACCAAAAATCTCAAATTTGGACTCAACAGACCAAAGGACAGATTTCCACCGGTCTAATGTCCATTGCTCGTTTTTCTTGGACCAAGCAAGTCTTTTCTCCTTATTGGTGTCCTTTTAGTAGTGTTTTTTTGTTGCAGCAATTCAACAATGAAGGCCTGATTCACAGTCTCCTCTGAACAGTTGATGTTGAGATGTGTCTGTTACTTGAACTCTGAAGCATTTATTTGGCCTGCAATTTCTGAGGCTGGTAACTCTAATGAACTTCCCCTTAGCAGCAGAGGTAACTCGGGGTCTTCCATTCCTGTGGTGGTCCTCGTGAGAGCCAGTTTCATCATAGCGCTTGATGGTTTTTGAGACTGCACTTGAAGAAACTCAAAGTTCTTGAAATGTTCCGTATTGGCTGACCTTCATGTCTTAAAGTAATGATGGACTGTCATTTCTCTTTGCTTATTTGAGCTGATCTTGCCATAATATGGACTTAGCCCTATTTGGTAAAATACCATCTTCTGTATACCACCCCTACCTTGTCACAACACAACTGATTGGCTCAAATGCATTAAGGAAAGAAATTCCACATTATGTATCAAAGACATCATAAATCTGTTTTGTTTTATGTTTTTCTGCCATGCATAATAAGCGGCAGGCTATGTATTGTATTTTTTTTATTTATTTTTTATTTCACCTTTATTTAACCAGGTAGGCAAGTTGAGGACAAGTTCTCATTTACAATTGTGACCTGGCCAAGATAAAGCAAAGCAGTTCGACACATACAACAACACAGAGTTACACATGGAGTAAAACAAAGTTACAGTCAATAATACAGTAGAAAAATAAGTCTATATACAATGTGAGCAAATGAGGTGAGATAAGGGAGGTAAAGGCAAAAAAGGCCATGGTGGCTAAGTAAATGCAATATAGCAAGTAAAACACTGGAATGGTAGATTTGTAGTGGAAGAAAGTGCAAAGTAGAAATAGAAATAATGGGGTGCAAAGGAGCTAAATAAATAAATACAGTAGGGGAAGAGGTAGTTGTTTGGGCTAAATTATAGATGGGCTATGTACAGGTGCAGTGATCTGTGAGCTGCTCTGACAGCTGGTGCTTAAAGCTAGTGAGGGAGATAAGTGTTTCAGAGATTTTTGTAGTTCGTTCCAGTCATTGGCAGCAGAGAACTGGAAGGAGAGACGGCCAAAGGAGGAATTGGCTTTGGGGGTGACCAGAGAGATATACCTGCTGGAGCGCGTGCTACAGGTGGGTGCCGCTATGGTGGCCAGTGAGCTAAGATAAGGGGGGACTTTACCTAGCAGGGTCTTGTAGATGACTTGGAGCCAGTGGGTTTGGCGACGAGTATGAAGCGAGGGCCAGCCAACGAGAGCGTACAGGTCGCAGTGGTGGGTAGTATATGGGGCTTTGGTGACAAAACGGATGGCACTGTGATAGACTGCATCCAGTTTATTAAGTAGGGTATTGGAGGCTATTTTGTAAATGACATCATCGAGGATCGGTAGGATGGTCAGTTTTACGAGGGTATGTTTGGCAGCATGAGTGAAGGATGCTTTGTTGTGAAATAGGAAGCCAATTCTAGATTTAATTTTGGATTGGAGATGCTTAATGTGAGTCTGGAAGGAGAGTTTACAGTCTAACCAGACACCCAGGTATTTGTAGTTGTCCACACATTCTAAGTCAGAACCGTCCAGGGTAGTGATGCTGGACGGGCGCGCGGGTGCGGGCAGCGATCGGTTGAAGAGCATGCATTTAGTTTTTACTTGTATTTAAGAGCAGTTTAAGGCCACGGAAGGAGAGTTGTATGGCATTGAAGCTCGTCTGGAGGGTTGTTAACACAGTGTCCAAAGAAGGGCCAGAAGTATACAGAATGGTGTCGTCTGCGTAGAGGTGGATCAGAGACTCACCAGCAGCAAGAGCGACATCATTGATGTATACAGAGAAAAGAGTTGGCCCAAGAATTGAACCCTGTGGCACCCCCATAGAGACTACCAGAGGCCCGGACAACAGGCCATCCGATTTGACACATAATGGCACAATCATAATTTTACGTTCAAATATTTTTTATTGAACACATACACGAATGGTGTATAGGTATAAAAGACAAGTTTACAGTTCTTATCTAAACATAAGAGCACAGACATTAATCAAAAGACCCAGAATTCTGGGCACAAAACAAATATTACAAAACAAGACATACAAAACAAGGACAGGTAGAAAGAAAAAAGGGTCGATGTAGCCCCCCCACTTAATCCCCCCTTATTCCACCCTATTCCGCTCCCAGCTGCTCGGGTGGCGGGGCCAGCACATGCTGCCCAAAGGTAGATTACCGTATGACTATTGAGAGTGCGTTAAGTGCAAATTCACAGCGCCGCCTGGTCCAAGTAAGAGAGGAAAGGCTGCCAGATTTGATCAAATGTTGCTAATTTATTGTTCAGAATATATATCATTCTTTCTAAGTGTACAGTGTTTGCCAATTCGCTGAGCCATAATTTGGTAGAGGGCGCTTCCCTCTTTTTCCAAAACATTTACATTACATTTACATTTAAGTCATTTAGCAGACGCTCTTATCCAGAGCGACTTACAAATTGGTGCATTCACCTTATGATATCCAGTGGAACAACCACTTTACAATAGTGCATCTAAATCTTTTAAGGGGAGGGGGGGTTAGAAGGATTACTTTATCCTATCCCAGGTATTCCTTAAAGAGGTGGGGTTTCAGGTGTCTCCGGAAGGTGGTGATTGACTCCGCTGTCCTGGCGTCGTGAGGGAGCTTGTTCCACCATTGGGGTGCCAGAGCAGCGAACAGTTTGGACTGGGCTAAGCGGGAACCGTGCTTCCTCAGAGGTAGGGGGGCCAGCAGGCCAGAGGTGGATGAACGCAGTGCCCTTGTTTGGGTGTAGGGCCTGATCAGAGCCTGAAGGTATGGAGGTGCCGTTCCCCTCACTGCTCCGTAGGCAAGCACCATGGTCTTGTAGCGGATGCGAGCTTCAACTGGAAGCCAGTGGAGAGAGTGTGGTGGAAAATTGTCTTAAGAATAACACTTCTTACAAGAACTTGTAAATTCAATATAGACTTTAATACAGAGTAGTAAAGCCGAGTCGGTCCGCGGAAAAACAACTGCCTTCTTTTGGCCCCGGCTCTGCTTTTATGCATATACAAAACATAGGTCCATCCTTTATGCAAATGAAGTAAAACCCCCTATTGGTTCTGCCATCTTTTCCTTTCCACCCAATGGATAACGCCCGTATCTTCTTTTAGCTCTAACATAGTATGGGCTAGCCTCCTCATATGGATATGAAATAATGCTTGCATTGCATGCTTACGCTTGGTATACATTTCGTCATGGTCATACATATAGCTTTCCTAGCCTTTGCATGTTTTCTGCTTAGAGCATCATAACCACCTGTCACCTTCACTCAGAGCCTGCGGCCCGTCTCCTTTTCCGCTAGCCTATGTGCTTCTATTTTTTCCTCCCTCAGCAAGCCTTTCTCCCACAAGAGCGGAGGAGCGGGGTGACGTGAGAGAACTTGGGAAGGTTGAACACCAGACGGGCTGCGGCGTTCTGGATGAGTTGTAGGGGTTTAATGGCATAGGCAGGGAGCCCAGCCAACAGCGAGTTGCAGTAATCCAGACGGGAGATGACAAGTGCCTGGATTAGGACCTGCGTCGCTTCCTGTGTGAGGCAGGGTCGTACTCTGCCAATGTTGTAGAGCATGAACCTACAGGATCGGGTCACCGCCTTGATGTTAGTGGAGAACGACAGGGTGTTGTCCAGGGTCACGCCAAGGTTCTTAGCACTCTGGGAGGAGGACACAAGGGAGTTGTCAACCGTGATGGCGAGATCATGGAACGGGCAGTCCTTCCCCGGGAGGAAGAGCAGCTCCGTCTTGCCGAGGTTCAGCTTGAGGTGGTGATCCGTCATCCACACTGATATGTCTGCCAGACATGCAGAGATGCGATTCGCCGCCTGGTTATCAGAAGGTTGAAAGGAGAAGATTAATTGTGTGTCGTCTGCATAGCAATGATAGGAGAGACCATGTGAGGATATGACAGAGCCAAGTGACTTGGTGTATAGCGAGAATAGGAGAGGGCCTAGAACAGAGCCCTGGGGGACGCCAGTGGTGAGAGCGCGTGGTGCGGAGACAGATTCTCGCCACCCCACCTGGTAGGAGCGACCTGTCAGGTAGGACGCAATCCAAGCGTGGGCCGCGCCGGAGATGCCCAACTCGGAGAGGGTGGAGAGGAGGATCTGATGGTTCACAGTATCAAAGGCAGCAGATAGGTCTAGAAGGATGAGAGCAGAGGAGAGAGAGTTAGCTTTAGCAGTGCGGAGAGCCTCCGTGACACAGAGAAGAGCAGTCTCAGTTGAATGCCCAGTCTTGAAACCTGACTGATTAGGATCAAGAAGGTCATTCTGAGAGAGATAGCAGGACAGCTGGCCAAGGACGGCACGTTCAAGAGTTTTGGAGAGAAAAGAAAGAAGGGATACTGGTCTGTAGTTGTTGACATGGGAGGGATCGAGTGTAGGTTTTTTCAGAAGGGGTGCAACTCTCGCTCTCTTGAAGACGGAAGGGACGTAGCCAGCGGTCAAGGATGAGTTGATGAGCGAGGTGAGGTAGGGGAGAAGGTCTCCGGAAATGGTCTGGAGAAGAGAGGAGGGGATAGGGTCAAGTGGGCAGGTTGTTGGGCGGCCGGCCGTCACAAGACGCGAGATTTCATCTGGAGAGAGAGGGGAGAAGGAGGTCAAAGCACAGGGTAGGGCAGTGTGAGCAGGACCAGCGGTGTCGTTTGACTTAGCAAACGAGGATCGGATATCGTCAACCTTCTTTTCAAAATGGTTGACGAAGTCATCCGCAGAGAGGGAGGAGGGGGGGGGGGGGGGGGGGGGGGGGGGGGGGGGGGGGGGGGGGGGGGGGGGAGGGGAGAGGATTCAGGAGGGAGGAGAAGGTAGCAAAGAGCTTCCTAGGGTTAGAGGCAGATGCTTGGAATTTAGAGTGGTAGAAAGTGGCTTTAGCAGCAGAGACAGAAGAGGAGAATGTAGAGAGGAGGGAGTGAAAGGATGCCAGGTCCGCAGGGAGGCGAGTTTTCCCCACATTTCCGCTCAGCTGCCCGGAGCCCTGTTCTGTGAGCTCGCAGTGAGTCGTCAAGCCACGGAGCAGGAGGGGAGGACCGAGCCGGCCTGGAGGATAGGGGACAGAGAAAATCAAAGGATGCAGAAAGGGAGGAGAGGAGGGTTGAGGAGGCAGAATCAGGAGATAGGTTGGAGAAGGTTTGAGCAGAGGGAAGAGATGATAGGATGGAAGAGGAGAGAGTAGCGGGAGAGAGAGAGCGAAGGTTGGGACGGCGCAATACCATCCGAGTAGGGGCAGAGTGAGAAGTGTGGGGGTGACCAGAGAGATATACACCAGAACAAGATAAATTTTTTTGCCGAAATGAGACTGTAAGAGATGAGTTGTTTTTGGGAGTTGGTTAATCCGTTTAGGGAATCGGACATTCCCAGGATTATCAGAAGCGGGTCTGGGTCTATTGAAGTCTCCAGAACTTCAGAGAGGACCCCAAAAATTCCACACCAATACCCATGCAAGTTAGAGCATAGGGCAAAGCAGTGGAGTAGTGTACCCTGCTCAGCCTGACATTTATCACACATAGGGGATGTACCAGGAAATATCCTATGTAGTTTGGTTTTGAAATAGTGTAATCTGTGTAATACCTTGAATTGTATGAGATGATGTCTGGAGTTAATACATTTACATTTAAGTCATTTAGCAGATGCTCTTATCCAGAGCGACTTACAAATTGGAGCAGGTGTGGATATACTCCAAGCTGTCCTCCCAGTCTGCCACCGAAATATCAGTCCCTAGTTCTTCCTCCCATTTTGCCTTAATGGCATCAGTAGAGGGTGCGCTAACAGATTGAAAAGCATCATATATACGAGATATCAGTTTGTCTGAGGTGGGGCCTATTTTTATGCCTCCGTCAAACGTGGAAGGTTTAGCATTCCCAAATGTTGGGAGGTGTTTTCTAACAGTCTCTAATCTGTAGGTATCTGAACAAGTTACTTCTGGGAAGATGATAAGTTTCCCTCAGCGATTCAAAGGAAGCAAAGGTTCCCCCTATATATAAATCCCCTACGGTACTTATCCCCAACTCTCCCCACCGCTCAAAGGTGTTATCAAGGTTAGAGGGGGCAAAGGAGGGATTCCTGGCAACAGGAAGCATGAATGATATTGGTCTAAGCTCAAAGTGGACTTTAATTTGCTTCCAGATTCGGACTATGCTATGTATAATAGGATTGTTACGGTAAAGTGACATCTCCAGATTGACAGGTGACAAAATCACAGCACCAATAGAGAAGGGGTGGCACTCCGCTCGCTCCATACTAAGCCAGCAGGGTGGCGGGTGTGCGTCATCCAGCAAAAACGTAACAGCGCGGAGGTTGGCGGCCCAGTAGTAAAATATAAAGTTTGGGAGAGACAATCCTCCTTCCATCTTGGATTTACAGAGGTGTTTTTTACCTATCCTGTGTGTTTTATAATCCCAGATGAAAGGATTGATAATAGAGTCCAGTTGTTTATGAAAGGATTTAGGTATGAATATTGGGATGTTCTGGTATAGGTAGAGCAGTTGTGGGAGGAAGACCATTTTAATGGCATTAATTCTTCCGAGCAGAGAGAGTTCTCCAAAATTGTATGTTTGCCTTAAGTTTTTGCATCAGAGAGGGGAAATTCTCTTTAAATAGTAAGGAGTATTGTTTGGTTACTACAATTCCAAGGTAGGTAAATTTACCTCCAGAATAGCTGGAATACTATCTTGGGGTTCTGTTACATAGAGGAGAATGTCATCTGTGCATAGGGAAATCTTATTTAGCGTATCTTTAGTATTATAGCCGTGTATTGCTGCATGAGATCTGATCGCTTGAGCGAGAGGTTCAATAATTAGGGCGAAGAGCATAGGCGACAGCGCACAACCCTGCCTTGTCCCTCTGTAAAGGTTAAATCGGGGCGACAATGATTGGTTAGTGAGTATTCTTGCACAGGGGTTCCTATATAAAAGCTGCATCCACCTTATGAACCCATCTCCAATATTACATTTCTGTAGGACCTTGAATAGATAGGGCCACTCAACTTGGTCAAAGGCCTTTTCAGCGTCGAGATATAACGGCTAGGTCCACGTTAGGTAACCTCTGAGAATACATAATGTTGAATAGGCGCCTGAGATTGAAGAATGAGTTTCTGTTAGGGATAAAGCCGGTCTGGTCTGAATGGGCCAATTTGCCAATTAAAGTGCTCAGCCTGTTAGCCAAAGTTTTTGCTAAAATCTTTTGGTCTGAATTAAGGAGGGATATTGGTCTGTATGACCCTACCTCTTCCGGATCCTTACCCTTCTTATGTATATCACTAATAAACGCCTCATCCAAAGTGGATGGGAGCACTCCATCCTCGTTGGCCTGAACCAACATTTTGTGTAGGTAGGGAGAGAGCATGTTGCTGAATGTTTTGTAGAATTCTCCCGGGTATCCATCTGCCACTCTTTAGAGATTTTATTGTTTCTCTAATTTCTTCAAGAGATATTTCCTTATTCAGGAAGTTAGAGTCTTCCTGGTTCAGGGCAGGAAGATTACAGTCCTCCAAAAAGTTTAGCATAATTAAGGGGTTAGGATCCGCTTTAGATGTATATAAAGTCTCATAAAACTGACGGAATCTGTCATTTATGTCTTTGGGGGAAGAGAGTAATTCCCCAGATGCAGATTTAACTTTGTGAATCATTCGGTCACTCACATTCTTACGAAGTTGTCTGGCGAATAGTTTGTGGTTTGTCACCAAACTCAAAATATTTTTGCTTGGCATAGAGAAAAGATTTAGCAATTTTAGCAGAGAGGATCTGATTGTATTT
>NC_042960.1:7161011-7236330 GCF_901001165.1 Salmo trutta
GGGCACGGGGGGAAAAAATGTAATCTATGCACTTAAATATGGAAGGGAGGACGCTTTTTCCCGTGGTTCATTTTCATTCAGGCCAGGTATGCTATAATCCTGTTGTAAAGAGAAGCAATGTGCTTCATATTAGAAAAGTTGATAGATAAATACAGCAGGCCTAGCCTATAGAAAGCTGATGCGATCCTCTGCATAGCCTATAGAAATGTTGCGCAACATGAGCTCATGGACTCTCATGAAGTGTTTTGATTCGATTTTCGATACATTTGCATTGATGTTTGAGTGATTAGAGGGACAATAAAGTGCTGAGTACAAGACATTTATCAAGTTTGGTAGGCTACTAATGACCATCAGCAGCATCAGAGCTAGGTGAAGCCTAATTACAGTGACTCAACAGTCACATGGAATTTGACCGCAGGTGTGGAAGTAATATGGGCACCCTAGCAGAGAGTTCCATATAGTCATGGCTCTATTTAATACTTTGCCTCTGTTCTGAACCTGGGGACTGTGAAGAGACCTCTGGTTGCATGTCTTGTGTTGTACCAATGAGTGTCTGAACTGTGTATCAACTGCTTGAACAGACAGTTCGGTACCTTCTACACATCAATACCTCGCACAGGCCAATGGTGATGCAGTCAGTCAATCTCTCCTCAATGTTGAGCCAGGAGAAACTGACGTGCATGTTACTGACACTTCCATGTACATCTAAGTGCGATACTTGCTGCTTTGTTCTGGACAACTGCAATTGACCTATTTCCTTCTTTGCCACCCATGACCACACAGCAGGGCAGTCGTCTAGGTGCGACAACTAGGGCCTGTAGGAGCTGTCTGGTTCACTGAGATGTCAAGAAGGCAGAGTAACACCCTATCACGGACAGACTTCTTCCCATTTTAGCAACCATTGAGTCTATGATTTGACCATGGAAGCTTGCTATTTAGAGTTACACCTAGCATTTTAGTCTCCTCAGCTAGCTCAATAGCACATTATTCAATAATAGATCTAAATGAGGTTTAGGGTTGAGCGAGTGATTTGCCCTGAAAATTATGTTTTTAGTTTTTGAGATATTTAGCACAAGCCTATTGCTAGTTACCCATTCTAAAACTGACTGGAGCTGTATGTTACATGTCTCAGTTATTTATTTATTTTACTGTTGCAACCGTCATGTATACTGTTGAGTCATCAGCGTACCTAGACACATAGGCTTTGTTCAAGGTCAGTGGAAGTTAATTTGTAAAAACCAAAAACAATTTCCTTAGCCAGCTGCCCTGTGGTACACCACACTCAACGGAATTTGCATGAGAGAGGCTTCTGTTAATGAAAACCCTTTGTGTCCTATTAGAAAAGTAACTCTAAATCCATAACCTAAGTTTATTCAGCAATATGTTATCATCAGTAACATTAATCTTTTTGTATGGTCATTAGCAAGAGTATACAGTGCCTTCAGATCGTATTCATACCCTTTGACTTATTCCACGTTTCGTTACTAGTCTGAATTCAAAATGGATTAAAAAAAAATAAAAAATCCTTAATCTACTCACACCCCATAATGAAATTTTAGCAAAGCACTGAAATTAAAATTCATCTCTCATTTACATAAGTATTCACATCCCTGAATCAATACTTTCTGGAAGGACCTTTGGCGGCAATTACTGCTTTGAGTGATTTTGGGTATGTCTATATCAGTTTTACACCTCTGGATTTGGGGATTTTTTTTCACCTTCTTCCTTGCAGATTTTCTCAATCTCTGTTAAGTTTGATGAATGGCAAACTTCAAATCTTTCCACAGATTTTCAATGAGACTCTCTTCTGGGCTTTGGCTTGACCTTTCAATGACTCACATTCTTGTTCTGAAGCCATTCAACTGTTGCCTTGGCTGTATGTTTGGGGTCATTGTCCTGTTGGAACATAAATCTTCACCCAGTCTAAGGTCATTTGCACTCTGAAGAAGATTTACATATATTTTGCTTCATTCATTGTTCCTTCTATCCTCACCAGTGTCTGTCTTTCACGTGCCTCTAAGCAGGCTGCTACAGTGGGGGGAAAAAGTATTTGATCCCCTGCTGATTTTATACGTTTGCCCACTGACAAAGAAATGATCAGTCTATAATTTTAATGTTAGGTTTATTTGAACAGTGAAAGACAGAATAACAACAAAAATATTGAGAAAAACGCATGTCAAAAATGTTCAATTGATTTGCATTTTAATGAGGGAAATAAGTATTTGATCCCCTCTCAATCAGAAAGATTTCTGGCTCCCAGGTGTCTTTTATACAGGTAACGAGCTGAGATTAGGAGCACACTCTTAAAGGGAGTGCTCCTAACCGCAGCTTGTTACCTGTATAAAAGACACCTGTCCACAGAAGCAATCAATCAATCAGATTCCAAACTCTCCACCATGGCCAAGACCAAAGAGCTCTCCAAGGATGTCAGGGACAAGATTGTAGACCTACACAAGGCTGGAATGGGCTACAAGACCATCGCCAAGCAGCTTGGTGAGAAGGTGACAACATTTGGTGCGATTATTCGCAAATGGAAGAAACACAAAATAACTGTCAATATCCCTCGGCCTGGGGCTCCATGCAAGATCTCACCTCGTGGAGTTGCAATGATCATGAGAACGGTGAGGAATCAGCCCAGAACTACACGGGAGGATCTTGTCAATGATCTCAAGGCAGCTGGGACCATAGTCACCAAGAAAACAATTGGTAACACACTACGCCGTGAAGGACTGAAATCCTGCAGCGCCTGCAAGGTCCCCCTGCTGAAGAATACATATACATGCCCGTCTGAAGTTTGCCAATGAACATCTGAATGATTCGGAGGACAACTGGTGAAAGTGCTGTGGTCAGATGAGACCAAAATGGAGCTCTTTGGCATCAACTCAACTCGCCGTGTTTGGAGGAGGAGGAATGCTGCCTATGACCCCAAGAACACCATCTCCACCGTCAAACATGGAGGTGGAAACATTATGCTTTGGGGGTATTTTTCTGCTAAGGGGACAGGACAACTTCACCGCATCATTTGACGGGGCCATGTACTGTCAAATCTTGGGTGAGAACCTCCTTCCCTCAGCCAGGGCATTGAAAATGGGTCGTGGATGGGTATTCCAGCATGACATTGACCCAAAACACACGGCCAAGGCAACAAAGGAGTGGCTCAAGAAGAAGCACATTAAGGTCCTGGAATGGCCTAGCCAGTCTCCAGACCTTAATCCCGTAGAAAATCTGTGGAGGGAGCTGAAGGTTCGAGTTGCCAAACGTCAGCCTCGAAACCTTAATGACTTGGAGAAGATCTGCAAAGAGGAGTGGGACAAAATCCCTCCTGAGATGTGTGCAAACCTGGTGGCCAACTACAAGAAACGTTTGACCTCTGTGATTGCCAACAAGGGTTTTGCCACCAAGTACTAAGTCATGTTTTGCAGAGGGGTCAAATATTTATTTCCCTCATTAAAATGGAAATCAATTTATAACATTTTTGACATGTTTTTCAGGATTTTTTTGTTGTTATTCTGTCTCTCACTGTTCATATAAACCTACCATTAAAATTATAGACTGATCATTTCTTTGTCAGTGGGCAAACGTACAAAATCAGCAGGGGATCGAATACTTTTTTCCCCCACTGTATATTATTTTTTTTCTCAGGAGTGGCTTCTGTCTGGCCACTCTCCCATAAAGCCCAGATTGGTAAAGTGCTGTAGAGACTGTTGCCCTTCCGGCAGGTTCTCCCATCTCAGCCAAGGAACTTTGTGGTTCTTTCAGAGTGGTCATTGATCACCTCCTTGATCAAGTTTCTTCTTGCTCAGTTTGGTCAGATGGCCAGCTCTAGGCAAAGTCCGGGTAGTTCCATATATTCTTTTTCAGTTCCCCAATGATGGTCTTGGAAACTTTCAATACTCTAGAAACGCCATACTTTTAAAACTGTGTGGATAGTGCGAAAACAATGTCATACCTTTAATTCTGCCATCTTTATGCACATTTACCATTGCTACCTATCTCTAGTTATGGTATTGTTTCATTAAATAAGTTCCAGCTACCTGGCTATTGGATAATTCCCGCCTAAAGACTAGAGCCTAGACTCAACCAGATCAAGCATTAACCGGTGATAGTGGACTCCCGCATGTAATATTCATGTGTCAGCATACTGAATTGTAATTGGATGCATTCTACGTGAGGTCATCTTCAGTTGATCATGGCAGGAGATATGTGAACATGCCAGTTATAACTAGCTAATAAAGAGCTACGTTTAAAAGATCCTAGCTGAGGTTTTTAGGTGGTGTTGAAGGTGTAACTGCTCTGAGCTGTCAAATCGGTGAATAGCTGCTCTTGATCATTGTCACAAAGCCACAACGTCCCACTTGTGTTTGAAGTTCAGAATGATGGTGTATGCCATATATAAATGATGTCCAATTGAAAATTGTTAAAGGGGCAGTGCAGTTAACATGATTTTACAGTTTTTTAATGATATTTCCACACAGAGGTTGAAAATAAATGCCTGGAATTTCAGCATGTTCAGATAGGACAACTTTTGGTCCACATCATGATGTCACAATGTCATCTGATTATAATAGACCAATGACATGTTCAGGTTCATCTGTGTAAGGGGGTGGGCTCCAGACCATCCTATCAGCCAATCAAGGCTGTGTATGTAAATATTTTAAAATGTGTTTCCTAATGCCCACACAATCAGACTGAGCATTTCAAAGGCCAAAGGAGGCTCAGGGAAATAAATTATAAAAAATAAATTTTGGGTTATTTTTCATTTATTAGACATACAGTGATGATTTAAAGTACATTTACAAACACTTCATGAGGGCTTTAAACTAAATTAGGATTTCTATTAAACTAATCCAGGTGTAGATTACATCTCACATTCCAGTGTTCAGGCATTTTTGTATGAAATTGCTCTTAATGCAAGTCCGTGCAGTCAATGGCAATGTCCACTTTAGGGGTAATGCCAGTAGCCGCTTGTGGATTTGACAGCTCCGCCTCCGACACCGCCATGTGGATCTGATTGAATAAAAACTCCACTCCTCATAAGTCCTGGCTGCTTTGACCCAAGCTGCAAGTGATGCTCCTGATTGATTCATTGGCATTGTAGCTAGAATAAGAACTAGAGACGGCCTCAAATGGTCGACCGTTATTTTTAACGTAATCTACTCAGGGTCGCATACGCTGATTCGTGCGGTCTGTCACCTTGCTAGTTCTGGTTACAGGAGCCCATTAGTACATGCCCACTAGCACTGGGCTCAGCCGACCACCGCCTGAGCCAAGCGCGTGCAGGAGCGTGGATGTATGCGAGAGCTAAGAGCAGGGTTGTGGTTCTGGATAAGTGGAGGAGGGGAAATCTGCAGGCAGGAAGCACCACCACACAACTCTGACACAACCACTGGCGAAAAAAACAAAAACAACAACCACTGGAAAAATGAACATTTCAAATCAAATTGTATTTGTCACATGCACCAAATACAACAGGTGTAGACCTTACCGTGAAATTCTTTCTTACAAGTCCTTAACCAACAATTCAGTTCAAGAAATAGAGTTAAGAAAATATTTACTAAATAAACTAAAGTAAAAAGTAACAAAATAACAATACAGAGGCTATATACAAGGGGTACAGGTTAGTCGAGGTAATTTGTACATGTAGGTAGGAGTAAAGTGACTATGCATAGATAATAACGAGTAGCAGCAGTGTAAAATCAAATGGATTAGTTTTTTTGTGTGTGTTTGCAAGTAAATGATTCAGGATTAAGAGGACTGCTGCAACTTGCAAAATTTTCTGTTTAACACAGCAATCACGACTTGTTTCAAAAGAAAGTTGTTGAAAACGTTACTAAAAACGTATGCAATTGTGACCTATTAACAAACCAAGCTTATAATTCGAGCTGTGTCCCAATTAATCAGTCTAGCAATCAGTACAGTCACCTTGTATTACAGAATGTGAAGAAATGTAGGCATACAGTATTTGCTAAAAGCTTTTTGTACTATTGGTTCCTCATCTCCACCAGGATTCTATAAGACGCTCACAACAACATTGTGTAGCCACCGACATTGTGAGCGACATCAAACCAATATTAGGAGCGACGTCCGATAAACAGTTTTCTGTGACGACAGGGTTCCTCTCTAACCTCCTCCTTATCTTCAACCTGTCTCTTCAATATGAGTACACTATGAGGTACTTTATGTCCTGCTATTCCAAAACAATCAACAATTTGCTTAATCAGAGTAAGATTGGTTCAAATAATATTTATGTAAAAAAAAAAGTATTTTAACTAAGAACAACTTTGTAAGAAATGTAATTAAATTAAATGGAAGGGAAAAATATGGAAACATTCCACATCCTCATATAAAACATATAGCCCTGGTCTATGATGTGCTTCTCTCTATACATGAACTCTTTAAAGCTATGGTGGATGACATCTAAAACATATCAATATCATTTCCCCTAGGGGTGAAACGAATGCTGTCACGCAGAACTGGGACAGGGCTATTATGTTTTGTATGAGAATGGCTTACCCAGTGCCCTACCAAACCCTGAACAAATGTTACAATCACATAGTTTACAAATATCCTTGCTTTGTCTATTTTGGATGACCTGCCAGCCCTCCACCGGCACCCTAGGGTAATGCAGGAGGGGAGCTTCAGTGGGCCCTCCTGATGGGCAAGCAGGACATACGGGAACAGTGGTATGGGGATGAGGGAGGTCTGGGGTACGTGGGCATCGGCCTTGGGATGAAGCTGTCTGAGCTACTGCCGTTGGCCAGGGATATGGTCACGTTCATGGTGCTGTAAGCTATAGGCTGATCTGCTCCTACTGATATGAATTATTTTGTATTTGTAGCTCAGTTGGTAGAGCATGGTGCTTGCAACGCCAGGGTTGTGGGTTCGATTCCCACAGGGACCAGTATTGAAAATTTAATAACATGTATGCACTCTACTGTAAGTCGCTCTGGATAAGAGCGTCTGCTAAATGACTAAAAGGTAAATCTGTAAATAGTTCACTAAAGTTGTCTGCTTGTAATTGCCACCTACTGGTTTTCTTTGTTGTTCTACACAAATACCATCAAGACCTCCAGTGGTGTCCGGTTACATATGGAGTGCTGCTGGGCCACTATCCATCAGTTCACCCCCAGTGGTGTCAGGTTACGTACTGAGTGCTGCTGGGCCACTATGCATCAGTTTTCTTCCAGTGGTGTCCGGTTACATATGGAGTGCTGGTGGGCCACAATCCATCAGTTCACCCCCAGTGGTGTCCGGTTACATACTGAGTGCTGGTGGGCCACTGTCCATCAGTTCTCTTCCAGTGGTGTCAGGTTACATATTGACTGCTGCTGGAACACTGTCCACCACCTTGGCATATAAGAGAATGGAGTTTGACGTTTAACATTGTAGCCCCGAGGGACACGATTACAGGATATTATTTTTGTCTGAGAGTTACAAAGCAATAATATAACAACTTGCAAGCTTGTATGAAATACACACAAAATGTTAAAATACAATAGCTAAAGGATTTATGCATTAGTCTGTTTTGGCTGGGTGGCACATGGGCCCAATCAAGCGTAGATGGAGCAATGTCTGTTGGCCCCTCCAGAGATTGGACAGTTTGATGAGCTGACCTGTTGATCTCTCTTCTCTGAGTCTGGGAGCATAGATTATGGAGGATATGGTCATAGGGAGAGGTACTGTGCTGAACAATTGGCTGGTGTTTTTACAGACATTTTACAATCCTCGCTCGACCAGCAACGCGTGCCAGTATTGTAGAAAAACTCAATAATTATACCCATTCCTAAATCATCTAATCCCTCTGTGCTGAATGACTACTGCCCTGTTGCCTTGACATCCTTAGTAATGAAATGCTTTGAGAGAATTGTGAAAAGTCATATTCTCAGTGCCACCCAGAAGCTCCTTGACCCATTTCAGTTTGCCTATTAGCCCAGCAGAGGAGTTGATGATGCCATTCTTACTGTCCTCAGTATGGTCTATAGACATCTAGATGGTGCCAAATCCCATGGCAGGGTTCTGTTTGTTGACTTTTCTTCGGCCTTCAACACAATCCAGCCCTACATTCTGGCACGGAGACTCATTCGGGACTTCTCCTTAGGGGGGAGGAGGGGGGGGGGGGGGCTGGTTTTGTGGCTGTTGGACTTCCTGAGCCAGAGGTCACAGCGGGTTAAAGTAGGTCCCCACGTGTGGGACATACGCACTACCAACACAGGCTGTCCTCAGGGTTATGTTTTGTCCCCACTCCTGTACATCTTGTACACTAATAGTTGTACTAGTTCCCATCCTGACAGACACCTTGTTAAGTTCGCTGATGACACTGCCTTGATCAGCCTGTTGCATGATGACTAGGAACACCATGACCCGGTCCTAAATGACTTTGTACAGTGGTGTGACGAATCACACTTGGTCCTCAATACCAACAAGACCAAAGAGATGTGCATAGACTTCAGGAGGTGTACAACAACTACCTCTGTGACGTCTAAGAGAGGTCAGAACATAGAGATTGTACAGGAATACAAATACCTGGGTGTCCTCTTGGACAATAAGCTTCAGTGGAGTAAATGTACAGACCTGATCGACAAAAAGAGTCAACAGAGACCCAGAAAGCTGTGATATTTCAAAGTGGACTGTACAGTCGTGGACAAAAGTTTTGAGAATGACACAAATATTCATTTTCACAAAGTTTGCTGCTTCAGTGTGTTTAGATATTTTTGTCAGATGTTACTATGGAATACTGAAGTATAATTAAAGGCTTTTATTGACAATTACATGAAGTTGATGCAAAGAGTCAATATTTGCAGTGTTGACCCTTCTTTTTCAAGACCTCTGCAATCCGCCCTGGCATGCTGTCAATTAACTTCTGAGCCACATCCTGACTGATGGCAGCCCATTCTTGCATAATCAATGCTTGGAGTTTGTCAGAATTTGTGGGGTTTTGTTTGTCCACCCGCCTCTTGAGGATTGACCACAAGTTCTCAATGGGATTAAGGTCTGGGGAGTTTCCTGGCCATGGACCCAAAATATCGATGTTTTGTTCCCCGAGCCACTTAGTTATCATGTTTGCCTTAGGGCAAGGTGTTCCATCATGCTGGAAAAGGCATTGTTCGTCACCAAACTGTTCCTGGTTGGTTGGGAGAAGTCGCTCTCGGAGGATGTGTTGGTACCATTCTTTATTCATGGCTGTGTTCTTGGGCAAAATTGTGAGTGAGCCCACTCCCTTGGCTGAGAAGCAACCCCACACATGAATGGTCACAGGATGCTTTACTGTTGGCATGACACAGGACGGATGGTAGCACGCACCTTGTCTTCTCCGGACAAGCTTTTTTACGGATGCCCCAAACGATCGGAAAGGGGATTTATCAGAGAAAATGACTTTACCTCAGTCCTCAGTAGTCCAATCCCTGTACCTTTTGCAGAATATCAGTCTGTCCCTGATGTTTTTCCTGGAGAGAAGTGGCTTCTTTGCTGCCCTTCTTGACACCAGGTCATCCTCCAAAAGTCTTCGCTTCACTGTGCGTGCAGATGCACTCACACCTGCCTGCTGCCATTCCTGAGCAAGCTCTGTACTGGTGGTGCACCGACCCCGCAGCTGAATCAACTTTAGGAGACGGTCCTGGTGCTTGCTGGACTTTCTTGGGCGCCCTGAAGCCTTCTTCACAACAATTGAACCGCTCTCCTTGAAGTTCTTGATGATCCGATAAATGGTTGATTTAGGTGCAATCTTACTGGCAGCAATATCCTTGCCTGTGAAGCCCTTTTTGTGCAAAGCAATGATGACGGCACATGTTTCCTTGCAGGTACCATGGCTAACAGAGGAAGAACAATGATTCCAAGCACCACCCTCCTTTTGAAGCTTCCACTCTGTTATTCGAACTCAATCAGCATGACAGAGTGATCTCCAGCCTTGTCCTCGTCAACACTCACACCTGTGTTAACGAGAGAATTACTGACATGATGTCAGCTGGTCCTTTTGTGGCAGGGCTGAAATGCAGTGGACATGTTTTTGGGGATTCAGTTCATTTGCATGACAAAGAGGGATTTTGCAATTAATCTGATCACTCTTCATAACGTTCTGGAGTATATGCAAATTGCCATCATACAAACTGAGGCAGCAGACTTTGAAAATGTATATTTGTGTCATTCTCAAAACTTTTGGCCACGACTGTACTATGCTGACTCTGTTTTACAAATCTTTTATTGAGAGTATTTTAAGTTTTTGTATTGTTTGTTGGTTAGGCAATGCCGCTGTCAGCCAGAGAAATATGCTGAGAATTACCAAAGCAAGCAAGGTACTTGGAGTCAAACAGATAGGCCTGGATGAGATCTTTAAGGTCAGGGCCCTCCGCAAGGCTCACAAAATCCTTTTAGACTCAAGCCACTAACTGTACCCGGACTTTAAACTACTCCCTTCCTGGTGCAGGTATAGGGCACCCATCGGCAGGAAAAACAGAACTAGGCAATAATTTGTGCCAGGTGTGAAATCCCTCCTAAATAGCTTGGGCTAATGTTGCTATCAACCCAGTAAGACCGGCAGGCTAGTCTCTTTTTATTGGTATGTAACTGTTATGAAATTTTTTGGGTATTTAAAACGCCACCTTAAATGTGTACATGACACTGCAACAAAATTTCCCCATCGCAGTGCCACTAGAGATTGTGGGTTCGAGTCCAGGCTCTGTTGCAGCCGGACGTGATTGGTAGACCTATGGGCGGCGCACAATTGGCCCAGCGTCGTCCGGGTTAGGGGAGGGTTTGGCCCGACAGGGATGTCCTTGTCCCATCACGCACTAGCGACACCTGTGGCGGGCCGGGCGCAGTGCACGCTGACATGGGCACCAGGTGTACGGTGTTTCCTCCGACACATTGGTGCGGCTGGCTTCCGGGTTAAGTGGGCATTGTGTCAAGAAGCAGTGCGGCTTGGTTGGGTTGTGTTTCGGAGGACGCACGGCTCTCAACCTTCGCCTCTTTCGAGTCCGTACGGGAGTTGCAGCGATGAGACAAGCGTGAACTACCAATTGGATACCATGAAATTGGGGTAAAAAAGAACCCAGCGGGCTCCATCATTCTTAAATGGAAGAAGTTTGAAACCACCAAGTCTCTTCCTAGACCTGGTCGCCCGGCCAGACTGAGCAATCGGGGGAGAAGGGCATTAGTCAGGGAGGTGACCAAGAACCCGAAAGTCACTCAGACGGTGCTACAGAGTTCCTCTGTGGAGATGGGAGAACCTTCCAGAAGGGCAACCATCTCTACAGAACCCCGCCAATCAGGCCTTTATGGTAGATTTGCCAGACAGAAGCCACTCCTCAGTAAAAGCCACATGACAGCCTGCTTGGAGTTTGCTAAAAGGCACCTAAAGGACTCTCAGGCCATGAGAAACAACATTCTCTGGTCTGATGAAACCTAGATTGAATTCATTGGCGAAGCGTTACTTCTCAAGAGATCCTTGATGAAAACCTGCTCCAGAGCACTCAGGACCTCAGACTGGGGCAAAGGTTCACCTTCCAACAGGACAACGACCCTAAGCACACAGCCAACACAACACAGGAGTGGCTTTGGGACAAGTCTCTGAATGTCCTTAAGTGGCCCAGCCAGAGCCCGGACTTGAACATCTCTGGAGAGACCTGAAAATATCTGTGCAGTGACGCTCCCCATCCAACCTGACATAGCTTGAGAGGATCTGCAGAGAAGAATGAGAGAAACTCCCCAAATACAGGTGTGCCAAGCTTGTAGCGTCAAACCCAAGAAGACACGAGGCAGTAATCGCTGCCAAAGGTGCTTCAACAAACTACTGAGTAAAGGCTCTGAATACTATTATTACTTGAATACTTTTTTTATGTTTTATTTTTGAATTGTTTAACAGCAGAACAATACAATACAGCAAGAGTAAGTACAACAAAAGGCAATTCAACCCTCCCCACCCCCCAAAATACATGTTTTATTAAAACAATGACAAATTACAAAAGAAAAAGAAATACAATTAAAATAGCAATAATACTAATAATGACTAAATAAGACAAATGACAAGAGATACCAACATATACACAAAGCAATACAAACAGTACATTACAGAGAGAGAGTAGCTACGACAATCTACATTGATCTACAAGCTCACATCCACCAACCCCAATGGACATATTTCCATATAGTCCAGGAAGGTTTCCCATATTTTCACAAAGTAGTTACATGTATTTCTTAAAGCATAGCTAATCTCCATAGGAATATACTTATTCATTTCAGAGAGCCATCTTGTAATTGAGAGAGGGGAATCTCATTTCCATGTCAATCGAACACATTTTCTCACAGTGGCAAGGGTGATCGCTGTACATTTTATGTTGAAGTTATTCCTCAAATTCACATTTGTGAAGTTACCCAGAAGGCATATTTCAGGGTCAAGTGGGACAGGGTCAAGTGGGACCTCCATAATAAAGGCCAGGGTATCACAAACATCATGCCAGAAGGCTTGTCATTTAGTACACTGACAAGTAGAATGACAAAAAGTGTCTTCTGTTGTTCCATATCTAAAACACATTTCTGATATTTCAGGGTTATATCTATGTAACCTCTGGGGTGTCAGATAGAGTTGGTGGAGGAAGTTGTAATGTAGAAGTCTGTATCTAGAGTTGATGGTTGCTGGTTGATGGTCTGACCACAGCTGCTCAAATCAAATCGGATTCCCATCGCTCTCTTGATTTATGTACATCTGGTTTTGGGCGTTGTTGCGTTAGCAATGAGAACACTGGATCTAAATCTATATGAGTCATGGAGTAGTTGATTTGGTAAAGTCATATCTCTGCTTCTGAAAAAGTTTCTTAACTGTAAATAACTAAATAAATGATGATTGGATAATTGGTATTTATTTTTCAGTTGCTCAAATGACATAAGAAATGTATAATAATAATACTAATAATAATAATAATAATGTAAATATAATAACAAGGTTCTAAATGCCTTATTCCCTTCTCATGCCAATGTTTAAAAATGTTGCTATCCAAGATCATTGGCAGGAGTCTGTTTTGCCACAGGGTTGTTTTGGGTGACAAGTCTTGTTTCAGACCAAATAACTTAGGAATTTCATATCAAGATCTTACTAAATTGATGGTAACGGGATTGCTCGTTTTTGTAGATAATATTACTCCCAACCTCTTTATTAAGAGCTAAAATGTCCATCTGAGTCCAAGAAGGGACTGGTTCAGTTTCAAATAAGAATGAAATGAATCTAATTTGCACTGCCCAGTAATACATCTTGAAATTTGGTAGGCGGAGACCTCCTAGACTATAATCCCATGTTAATTTGGCCTGGCTCACCCTTGGAGTTTTACAGTTGCATCCAAATTGCCTTATGGTCTTGTTAAGTGACTTTAAGAAACTCTTGGGTAGGGATATGGGTAAAGATTGAAATAGGTACATCATCTTAGGCAGAACGTTCATCCTAATACAACTAATTCTCCCAAATACTGTAAGAGGCAGATCTATCCATCTATTCAAGTCATCCACCGCCTTCTGAACCAAGACAGAGTAGTTAAGGTTGTACACGTTTCTTAAGTCATTATCAACTGTGATTCCTAGATATTTGATCCCCTGGGACGACCATCTGAAGGGACCCGTTCGTTCAAAGATGCTACAGTATAGTCAATGCGAGTCAGTGGAAGTATTTCACTTTTGTTCATGTTGACTTTGTAACCTGATATAGAGCTGTATGTATCCAAAAGCGTCTGTCGTTTTGAGAGGGATCCGGTCGGGTCAGCGAGGAACAAAATAATGTTGTCTGCGAACATTGAGATCTTATGCGTTATCTGGCCCACCTAAAAGCCCTTTATGACAGGATCCGTTCTAATGGCCTCCGCCAGGGGTTCTATGGCTCGCACAAAAAGGAGTGGGGAAAGTAAACAGCCCTGTCTACTACCTCTAAAGAGTGGGAATGTGGCTGTCATCATGCCATTAGTTGTGATCTTGGCTTGCGGTTTATGGTATAAAATCTTAACCCAGTTGACAAACACCTAAGTTAAATTTAGCAAGGACCTTGAATAAGTATAGCTGCTCCAGCCTATCAAAGGCCTGTTCAGCGTCTAGAGATACTGCTATATTCGGATCGCTCCTCACACTGGCCATGCGAATTACGTTGAATAACCTGTGCAAATGATTTTTTCTGTATAAGGTTGTTTGAGCGGTGTTAATCAGGCTTGGTAAATATTGTCTTTATCTAATAAACATCGCCTTAAAAATCGATGTATAGTCGGCATTGAGGATCAAGATCTGCCTATAGGAAGATTATCTTTATTTTTTTAAATCTATAGCGTTATAATAGCTGTGGAAAAGGAGTCCAGGAGGCTCTGCATCCCAGCAGCTAAATTTAGAACATTGATCAAGAGAGGAATAATCAAATCCTTAAACTCTTCATAAAACTCTGGGGAAAAGCCATCGTCTCCTGGTGATTTTCCAGGTTTGTAGTGAGGATTGTTTTTTTCGATTTCTGTTTTTGTAAAGGGGCGATCTAGTTCGTTTTGGTCTTCCTGTATGAGGTGCAGTAGTTCAATAATAGACAGAAATGTGTCTCATTGCTGGTTCCGTTCTATCAGAAGTGTATAACTTAGAAAAGTATTGTTTAAATGAATCATTAATCTCTTCCTGGTTGTGAGACACTTTGACCGTTCTGTGTCCTCAACTTTTGTCTGCCAGGCCAAGACTTTGTGTGTTTTCTCCCCCAATTCATATCTTTGCCTAGTTTGAAGAATAGCCTTTTCAGTTTTGTATGTACTTAGGGTATTTTATTTAAATGTTTTATTCACCAATGAGCGGTATGTTTCTTTAGAGCCAGATTTGTGTTATTTTTGTAGTAATTGGATTGAATTATCTAATTCATTCAATTCAGCATTGTATTTCTTTTTGAAACCTTTGGTATAGGAAATGATTTGACCCCTAAGAAAGGCCTCTAATGTATCCCAGAGTACAGACCTGTTGGGAGAGGACGGACAGTTCGTTTCACAGAAAAATGTAATTTGGTCTCTTGACAAGATTCTGCCTGTTTCAAAAGAGTTGGGTTTAGGCTCCATCTATAGGTCCCTTGAACTCCATCCGGCATCCAAACAGAAAGTGTGAGAAGAGAATGATCTGAGATAGTTCTGGATAAATACTCTGTTTCCAAAACTCTATAGGTTACCTGTACTGATAGGAGAAAATAATACATCCGGGTATGAGAGTAATGCGGGCAGGAGTAGAATGAGTAATCCCTATCTTGGGGGTGGAGCTGTCTCCATATCTTTCAAATGTAAGTCTTTCATAAAAGATAAAGTGCATTTGGCTGACTTAGTCAATGAGGTTCCTTTAGTTGAGGATCTATCCAGAATCATTTTTTAAAGTTGCCCCAACTTAGTGTTCCCTGAAATTCTGCTACCTTGAGAAATATAACTTGAATAAAAATATGATCATAATTACAGTTGAAGTCTGAAGTTTACATACACCTCAGCCAAATACATTTAAACTCAGTTTTTCACAATTCCTAACATTTAATCCTAGTAGAAATGTCCTGTCTTAGGTCAGTTAGGATCACCACTTTATTTTAAGAATGTGAAATGTCAGAATAATAGTAGAGAGAATGATTTATTTCAGCTTTTATTTCTTTCATCACATTCCCAGTGGGTCAGAAGTTTACATACACTCAATTAGTATTTGGTAGCATTGCCTTTAAATTGTTTAACTTGGGTCAAATGTTTTGTGTAGCCTTCCACAAGCTTCCCACAATAAGTTGGGTGAATTTTGGCCCATTCCTCCTGACAGAGCTGGTGTAACTGAGCCAGGTTTGTAGGCCTCCTTGCTCGCACATGCTTTTTCAGTTCTGCCCACAAATTTTCTATAGGATTGAGGTCAGGGCTTTATGATGGCCACTCCATTACCTTGACTTTGTAGTCCTTAAGCCATTTTGCCACAACTTTGGAAGTATGCTTGGGGTCATTGTCCATTTGGAAGACCCAGCTTTAACTTCCTGACTGACGTGTTGAGACGTTGCTTCAATATATCCACATAATTTTCTTTTCTCATGATGCCATCTATTTTGTGAAGTGCACCAGTCCCTCCTGCAGCAAAGCACACCACAACATGATGCTGCCACTCCCGTGCTTCACGGTTGGGATGGTGTTCTTCGGCCTGCAAGCCTGCCCCTTTTTCCTCCAAACATAACGATGGTCATTATGGCCAAACAGTTCTATTTTTGTTTCATCAGACCAGAGGACATTTCTCCAAAAGTACCATCTTTGTCCCCATGTGCAGTTGCAAACCATAGTCTGGCTTTTTTATGCTGGTTTTGGAGCAGTGGCTTCTTCCTTACTGAGAGGCCTTTCAGGTTATGTCGATTATAGGACTCGTTTTACTGTGGATATAGATACTTTTGTACTTGTTTCCTCCAGCATCTTCACAAGGTCCTTTGCTGTTGTTCTGGGATTGATTTGCACTTTTCACACCAAAGTACGTTCATCTCTAGGAGACAGAATGTGTCTCCTTCCTGAGCGGTATGACGGCTGTGTGTTCAGATGGTATTTATACTTGCGTACTATTGTTTGTACAGATGAACGTGGTACCTTCAGGCGTTTGGAAATTGCTCCCAAGGATGAACCATACCTGTGGAGGTCTACAATTTTTTTTCTGAGGTCTTGGCTGATTTCTTTGGATTTTCCCATGATGTCAAGCAAAGAGGCACTGAGTTTGAAGGTAGGCCTTGAAATACATCCACAGGTAAACCTCCAATTGACTCAAATGATGTCAATTAGCCTATCAGAAGCTTTTAAAGCCATGACATACTTTTCTGGAATTTTCCAAGCTCTTTAAAGGCACAGGCAACTTAGTGTATGTAAACTTCTCACCCACTGGAATCTGTCTGTAAACAATTGTTGGAAAAATTGTGTCATGCACAACGTAGATGTCCTAACTGACTTGCCAAAACTATAGTTTGTTAACAAGAAATTTGTGGAATGGTTGAAAAACGAGTTTTAATGACTCCAACCTAAGTGTATGTAATCTTCTGACTTCAACTGTAGGTGCATATACATTAAGCAAGGTCCAAGATTCAGAATACATTCTGCCATGGACAACTACATAACGTCCCAGTGGATCAATAATTGTTTTGGTTACACAGAAGGGTCAATTCTTATTAATCAACACAGCTACTCCACGTGTCTTTGTGTTATATGAAGAGGCAAAGACCTGTCCTACCCATTCCCTCTAAATTATGTTCTGCCCCTGTGTTTCTTGTTTAAATGCAACATCAGTCTTTATCTTTTTCAAGTACGAAGGGACTCGTTTTTGTTTAACAGGTCCATTCAGTTCATTAACGTTTAATGATGTATGATTTACTATCTTAGCCATATTGTTCACGCAATACATGAATGCAAATGTCAGGATAAGGATAAATGCAAATGTCCAATAAGGGTGTTGGATATTCTATTGCCTATTTTCAGTGTAGCCTGTAGTCAAACACATATTATAAAGGGAAGCTCTCTCACAAAACAGTACTGTAATATAAAGCAAACAAAACAAACAATTCCCCCCCATGCCTGTTCCAAATAACAACTTGAAAACAATGTCACTCTGGTAAAAACAAATAGTTTGTTTACATGGATACTGGGATCTTACCTCATTGATCTGTCAGTAAGCTATTGTATAATCCAGCAAAGCAGTCCTACCGGTTATGCAAGTAATAAGGCAGGCTAGTGGGACATAGCCCAGCTAGCAGTGAAATTAACCCGGTCCGCTAGCCAATCAACCATGTCCTGAGCCGATTGCCTGCAGTCTGCGGAGAAAAGTTGCGACTTCGTTTTGAAGAATCTTCTCTGTGATTTTGAAGAATCTTCTCTCATGGATGATTTTCATCGTTGCAGGTTGAAGCAGCTCAAAGGGAATGTTCTTGGAGGTACGTAATTTTTTCAAATGGTCCAATTCCTTCCTGCGTTTCACCATTTCGGGACTGATGTCTGGAAAGAATTGAATTGCCTCCCTGTTGTGTAGGATCGTAACTTTCTCTCTGTCCTGGTACCTCAGGAACCAAACGTGGAAGGGTTGTGTGTTCTGATCAGGGGATGGGCGAGTGACCTGCGTGCCCGTTCGATAACCAGAGGCTCAGCAAAATGTTCTTTACCAAGTAAGGAGGGGATAATGGCAGCAGAGAAATCAATGGGGTCCGTCTCCTCACAGCCCTTGCGGAGGCTGATAATTCTAATGTTGCTTCGCCTACTGTAGTTTTCCAAATAGTCGTCCCTGTTCCCTCTATCTTGTCCTCGGCAGTGTTGATGCGCTCTTAAGCTTCTACCAATCGTGATCCTAGCGTATTGATAGTCATTGTCAAACCTGAGATGGAGTTTTTGATTTCAGCCTACTGTGCTGAGATGAAGCAGCTGAACCGTTTTCAAGTTCAATTGTGTTGTGAGGGGGTCATTGCCTTCTTTGATCACTTTGAGGATGTGAGCAAGCCTACCTTCTTCCTGAGGTGTCATGGTGCCATTTTGGGTTTCCGAGGAGGCCATGGTCAGAAGTTCTTTCGCCGTCGTTTCTTGGTCTGTTTCGGTGCATCCCTTGCCGTTTTTTTTTTCCTATTGCCTTTTGTATATTTGTGGTCTAGGTGAGCAATGTGCTCTTGGAACATATGCCTGTGTGTTATGTAGTTCACCCATATGCCCTTCTTCACAGTTCTTCAGCTTCACAGACTCATTTCCAGACTTTCAAATCAAAATCAAATCAAATGTATTTATATAGCCCTTGTACATCAGCTGATATCTCAAAGTGCTGTACAGAAACCCAGCCTAAAACCCCAAACAGCAAGCAATGCATGTGAAAGAAGCACGGTGGCTAGGAAAAACTCCCTAGGAAAAACTCCCTAGAAAGGCCAAAAACCTAGGAAGAAACCTAGAGAGGAACCAGGCTATGAGGGGTGACCAGTCCTCTTCCGACTGCCCTGTCTGGGTTTGGCTGACCACACTCAAATTACTCATGCTGTGGCGTTAAATTAGTTGAATCCCTGTGCCTCTGTGTGGCCTGTTCTGCCACTCGAAGGTCCACTTTGTTGTGTCTGTAGAGTGTGTCATCAACGTCCACAAGAAACGACTGAGGAGCGACCCTCTTCGGACAGGAACCGAGCCACCACCGTCCTGTGCGGTCACCTGGTAACGGTCACATTCTGATCTCCAACGTTCAAGTCAGGGAGGTCTCTGGCAGCCACGTTAGTGTGATTTGGCAATCCTCCTTTGCTGTCTCTGTGTGTCACTGAGTTTCTCAGTGACACACACAACCACAGAGGGCCGCAACAGGCTGGGTGCCACCGGCAGCGATGACTTGAGTCTGTGGGACACGAGACGCTGTGCTGGGCTACTGTCCATCCCCTCAGTGGGTGTGTTGCGCCACTGCAGAAAAGCTGACTATACGTCCGTACCATCTAGGCCTTTCACTTTCTTGACCGCTGACTCTGCCTTTCCATTGGCTTGTGGATGGTGAGGGGAGAAGGTGATATGAGTGAATCTCCACTTCTCCGAATTTTTTTTGAATCTGGCTGAATCATAGCACCCCCCATTGTCCGTGATTACACAGTCTGGTTGCCCAAGGCGGGCAAACTGAAATTTACACTGTGTCAGCTGACACGTTTGGCAGTGGCTTCACCTCCCAGTAAGTAATGATCAACCATGATCAGGAAGTCCTTCCCTGCATAGGCAAAAAGGTCCATGCTCACTGTTTGCCAGGGGCGCTCTGGGATGTCATGTGACATCGTTGATTTGTTTTGCTGTGCTCGTGCATATTCATTACAGGCTGAGCAATTGGATACATAGTCCTTGATTTCCCCTCTCATGTTCGGCCAGAAAAGTGTGTCACTTGCCTGTCTATAGCATGCCTCCCCGCCAATGTGGCTAGCATGTATGCGGCTCAACATTTCCTCCATCTGTGCCCTTGGAATAATAACACATTGTCCTCCGTAGAGCACCCTGTTCTGCACGTTGATTTCATCACAAAATGACTAATAATCTCTTCCACTCAGAGAGGTGTCCTCTTTCACAGCTGGCCATCCTGAGAGAACAACTGACTTTAAGTCCTGTAGGTCTTCATCGACCTCAGTGTACTGTAAAATCGGACAGAACCTGTGGTTTGTAATATTGAGATGCCATGCCTGGTCAATGTGTGTGAATGCAGCCTGCTCTCTCTCTTCGTTGCTCACTGTGTGTGTGTGTGTGTGTGTGTGTGTGTGTGTGTGTGTGTGTGTGTGTGTGTGTGTGTGTGTGTGTGGTGCGTCTGTCCTCCTGCCTTCTGTTGTTGCTCTTCTCAGAGTGTCGCTGATGTACATTTCCGGCACAGGCTTGTAGATTACACCCAAGTTGTAGTTTTTGCAGCTACATTAACATACCTTGGAGACGCTTAGGGGCACAGAGGAGTGGCTTCTTGAAGATTGCGATCAACGGTTTATGATCTGTCTCAGCTGTTATTAACTCTCTGCCATAGAGATACTGATGAAATCTCTACCAAGCAAATAAAATACTCAAACATTCCTTGTCTATTTTTGATCCGTTGGCGTCAATGCTAACAAAGCAAACTCCACAGGCTGTCTCTGTTGCGTTAGGCAGCACCCTAAGCCATTCTTACTTGCGTCACTCTGCACAGTGACCAGTTTCGAGACGTCGTAGTACCTCAGAACAGGAGTGATAGACTTCAGGCGTTTTATTTCCTGTACAGCTTGGTCAGGTTTAGGGAGCCAGTGCCACACACTGTTCTTGTCCAGCAGCCGTTGAAGTGGCTCAAACACTTCAGACAGCTTGGGCAGGAATGAAGCGCTGTACTACCTTTGCATCCGTGGGCGTCAGCATGTTCAGTACAGCCCTGGTCTTTTCTGGGTCTATTCTCAGTCCCTCGTGTCCATGAAACTGAACTGCAACTTTAGCACACTGAGCTTGAGTCTCACCTCCCTGCACCGCTCCCTCAGTGCCTGCAGATTGTTGTCATTTTCACGCTCTGCCTTTTCATTGGAGTCCCCGCATCCGGCAGCAAGAATATCATCTGCGATAGGCTCGAGGTCCCCCAGCAGTTCATGTTGCGTACGTTGATACATCTCGGGGACCACGGACAGCCCAAAGGGAAGTTTCAGCCATCTCATCCTACCCCACGGCATCCAGAACGTTGTCATCCTGCTGCTGTCTTCATCAAGTTTACACTGGAGAAAGGCATCTCTGGCATCCACAGCATAAATACGCGTGCCTTAGACGGTTTGTACAACACATCCTCTAATATTGGCATGAGGTAGTGAGATATTTTCAGTGCTTGATTAAGGGGTTTTGGGTCCATATATAATCTGATCTTCTCTGGCTTGGTAACTATGACCATGTTGCTTATCCAGGGCGTCGGCACAGTCACTGGGGTGATATATACATCATGTTCATATTTCTCCAGTTGGGCTTTCACTCATGCCTTCAAGGCTACAGGCACATTCCGTGGTGCACTTTGTACAGGGGTGCAACTTGGGTCCAGTATGAAGTGGACATCTCCTTTGCACAGACCGCTGGATCGTTGAAAACGTCATAATATGCACTCAGCAGCTGTTCTTTGGTCCTTTGAGACACTGCTCCACTTTGTTTCACTCTGCTGGTATTGTGTCAGTCATGAGTCCTAAGCGCTAACATGTAGAACCAGAGAGTGGTGGATTTTGGTCCGTCTCAACAAGTTCAAAGAGTAGTTTGTGCTTGAACAGTAAAAAATAAATATGTTGTCATCCCTATGGGAAATGGTCTGATATACCATGGCTGTCAGCCAATCAGCATTCAGGTCTTGAACCACCCAGTTTATAATTGGTGATATTCTCTCTTTCACTCTCTTGCTCATTACATTGTGTCAAGCTGGCCTTCTTATCTTTTATTATTCAGTCTTAGCTGCACCAACCATTTCTGTCCCTGAGAGTGAGCCTTACTGATGCATTCCGTGGTGTAGACCGGTTGGTTCATCATTGTCAGAGCCTCCCCCTCTCTGTATATTATCCTCCACAACATGCACTTTCTTTACTCTGCCTGATCTGTCCCCTGCCTGACACCTTGGCAAAATGATTTGCGACGCCACAAGACCTGCATGTTTTGCCATAAGCTGGGCATTGCTCTCTACTCGCTTGTGATTGTTACCACACTATTTTGTTTTAGTCATGTAATGTCACCTGACCTCTAGCATGGGTGCACTCTCCTGTGGTTTGTACCTGCGCTGTCTCTCTGTTGCATTCACTGTATCCACTTGTATTCCATCTATCGCCCTCATGTTTCTCAGTAACCTTAGCCACACTTCCTATTTCCATAGCTTCTGGTAAACTAAGATCCCGTTATCGTAGAAATCGGCGTCTTGTTCCTTCACTTGCAACGTCTAACACGAGCTGCTGTCGCGTTGTCTAATGATTGGAGACAGACGCAGGAATACGTAATAGGGGTTTTTATTTGCTCCACCCAAACAAAAGAGCGAGGCGTAAACCTCTAAATAATACACGGGACGAGACCCGTAAAACAAGTGCACAATAACACGTAGCATGGAAGCTGAAACAACAGCACAGGTACTCACAGGACCAACGGACATGGTAACAATAACCGACAGGTACTCACAGGACCAACGGACATGGTAACAATAACCGACAGGTACTCACAGGACCAACGGACATGGTAACAATAACCGACAGGTACTCAAAGGACCAACGGACATGGTAACAATAACCGACAGGTACTCACAGGACCAACGGACATGGTAACAATAACCGACAGGTACTCACAGGACCAACGGACATGGTAACAATAACCGACAGGTACTCACAGGACCAACGGACATGGTAACAATAACCGACAGGTACTCACAGGACCAACGGACATGGTAACAATAACCGACAAGGTCAATGGGGAACAGAGGGCACATATAACATACTAATCAGGGGGAATGGGAACCAGGTGTGCGTAATGAGACAAGACAGTCCGGGGTTAGTGGGGATGAATCCAGTTCAGTGACGCCTAGAAGGCCGGTGACGTAGACCTCCGGAGATGGTGAACGGAATGAGCAGCAGTACCGGGGGGGATCCGTGACAGCCGCTCTCATCTCGTCTCTCAGACCGCGGTACTGGCATGTTGCGGCTCTCTCCAGCAATCGAGTGATAAAACTGTTGATCTGTATCCTGTTTGCAGCAGCTACAGAGGTATCTCTCATATGTGACGTTTTTTTGTGGTCTTAAAATAGTCCTCCAAAGCATCTAGAATAGCAGTATTGTCATTTCTCTGATCAGCAGTCAATGTGAGATTATGCATGTAAATATGCCGACACTCACTGCCCATTAACCCTTGGTGGTTCCAAACTTCTTCCATTTAAGAATGATGGAGGCCACTGTGTTGGGGACCTTCAAAACTGCGGAATTTTTTTGGTACCCTTCCCCAGATCTGTACCTCAACACAATTCTGTCTCAGAGCTCTACAAACAATTCTCTCGACCTCATGGCTTGATTTTTGCTCTGACATGCACTGTCAACTGTGGAACCTTATAGATCCACAGATGATGCAATCTCTATTGCACTCCACACTGCCCTTTCACACCTGGACAAAAGGAACACTTATGTGAGAATGCTATTCATTGACTACAGCTCAGCGTTCAACACCATAGTGCCCTCAAAGCTCATCACTAAGCTAAGGACCCTGGGACTAAACACCTCCCTCTGCAACTGGATCCTGGACTTCCTGATGGGCCGCCCCCAGGTGGTAAGGGTAGGTAACAACACATCCACCACGCTGATCCTCAACACAGGTGCGTGCTCAGTTCCCTCCTGTACTCCCTGTTTAATCATGACTGCACGGCCAGGCACGACTCCAACACCATCATTAAGTTTGCCGATAACACAACAGTGGTAGGCCTGATCACCGACAACGATGAGACAGCCTATAGGGAGGAGGTCAGAGACCTCCTCCCTATAGGGTGTGCTGCAAGGACAACAACCTCTTCCTCAACGTGATCAAGACAAAGGAGCTGATCGTGGACTACAAGAAAAGGAGGGCCGAACAGTCCCCCATTAACATCGACGGGGCTGTAGTGGAGCAGGTTGAGAGCTTCAAGTTCCTTGGCGTCCACATCACCAACAAACTAACATGGTCCAAGCACACCAAGACAGTTGTGAAGAGGGCACAACAGAACCTATTCCCCCTCAGGAGACTGAAAAGATTTGGCATGGGTCCTCAGATCCTCAAATGTTTTACAGCTGCACCATCAAGAGCATCCCGACGGGTTGCATCACTGCCTGGTATGGCAACTGCTTGGCCTCCAAGGGCTTGTAAGTAAGCATTCACTGTAAGGTCTACACCTGTTGTATTCGGCGCATGTGACAAATACAAATTGATTTGATTTATATAGACAGCTGTGTGCCTTTCCAAATCATTTCCAATCAATTGAGTTTACCACAGGTGGACTCCAATCAAGTTGTAGAAAATCTCAAGGATGATTAATGGAAACAGGATGCACCTGAGCTCAATTTTGAGTCTCATTGCAAAGGGTCTGAATACTTATGTAAATAAGGTATCTGTTTTTTATTTTATTTATTTTTTTACTTTTAATACCACACTGTGATGTCACAGAGACGTTTTTTAAGGAACTTATCTTTTTAACCACAGATCATAGAAATACTGCATTTTCACATACTGTATGTAGACACCGTTTTGATGCTAGATATATAGGCCCTAGCCCTAATGAATATGATTTTGAAAAGTGGCATAGTTGCGCTTTAAGACTCTAGGTTTCAGGAAATTGCTTCTTTTTTTTTAAGCAAACTTCATGAGAGGGATACTGACTGACCCACTCCAGACCTCCCCCACCCAACTTTAGACCTACACAATCTCCACCTAGTCAGACAATACTAGGAAGAACCCTGGAGTGTATTCATTCCGCCGATCTGTTGCAAAATGTTTATTAAACGGACTTACCTGGAGTTCTCCAATAGAAACTCACAATTTAGTTGCAAAACAGAACATTTTGAAACTGGACTAATGATTACAACCCAGATTTTACATTTAAACATACAGTATGTTCGCTGCTGAAGAGCAGACAATTACCAAGTACCCATAACAGTTTATAGCCTACCATTCATATTGAGCCAGTCTTCTGCCAACAGCATTATTAGACTTAAAAAGGTGCATTTGCCTATGATTTGAGCAGTGTGGGGCCAGGGTGCCGCCACTGCGCTGAAGTGGTCTACTAAAACATTAGGCTTATTCAAGGTTGGCAGGTCTGGAATCTGTAAACTTTGTGTGGAAGCTGTAGCTGCCCTATCACTGCTAAGTCAATAGGATCTAAAACCTCAATTAAACGGTATGCTCTTTCTGTAGGCCTATGTTAATTGTAGATTCATTTTTGTATACAATAGTCTACTCTAGTGGCACTACAATGATAGTTTGAGTAGTGATTTGTCAGTGTACTGTGTGTCAGATCAGATGTAGGCTACTTGGTTATGGGTAGTCATACATATTTGAATGATAAGTAAGTCTAAAATTCATGACAGGCGATCAACTACTCCCATCTACCTCCAGTCAATGGTCAAACCCTACACTTGTGATCATCAACTAGATTCAGCCGCGGGACGACTTTTTTTCTTGAGTGGATGGTCGGGGGGCCGGAACATAATACAAATAAATCATTTGTAGAAGGCAAATTGACTGCATGAAGCCCAAACAGATCATGTTTGACTAAAACATAATTTAAAACCTTGTTACGTTTGTATACGATCAAATGTTTCTCTCTCTTATGCGCGGGAATACTTGGGAACTCTGTGATTGGCATTGTACAGCCATCCATCACCCATTATAGGCGTCAACAAACACAGGTGTGGTATATGAGTGGGCACTAAATGTTTACTCTCCTTGAGCCGGGTTTAAGAATAGGTTCTGGTGGACTGAAACACTATAGTAATGGAGACATTCTTTGCGTAATCTCCAGGAATATAGCCTTTCTTTCGACGTTCTTTCACTGCAAGGTATAATTGGATTACAGTGAAATATTTACAGTATTAGGAGGTAATTTGAATGAAATAGTAATTCATAGAAGTTTGAGGATTGACATCAAACACCCGCTTCCATGTGAGGATGACGATTTTGTGAGGGTGTGTGCAACATTTAGGCTACAGCAAACCCAGCGCTGGTGAGAGCGCCATTGCGCACATCATGTGTTCAGGGTGCGGGCACAGAGTTTATGTCCTCGTCCAATACTTGAGCCAAACGTTTCTTTTATCGGGAAACTTGCCATAATATCGAATGGTTGGAGTTTACGACACATGAAACTGATAACTCTCGGATAATGGTAAAATGTGATCTTGGCTTTTGCCCTAACTGCTAGGGGGGCAGCGAACAACGCTGATGACAGGTTTTTTGACAGTGCTCCTTTTTTGTATTCGTTTATTGGAGCGCAGGACAAAGGTATGCAATTTACAAATATTCAATTGTCTACCATTAGCCTACATTGTATAGGTTATGTTCGGGTACAATATTGGATATTTGACAGGCTACAAGGTTATCACTAAAAAGTAAAGGTTCTAGGGAGTTCCTGCGACAGTCTGACTTCTAAACTTGTTTTATTGTATGCCTAATGCATATGCATGGCGAGTAAATGTATTTAGCCTAAACCACGGCTTTCTTTTTACATTGCCTTCTGTCATATTATTCAGCCACACAGTGAAATTATCGGATCGAAGTACTTCTTTATGAAACAAAGTCCATGCGTGGCACACTGCCACTATGTTTATAACCCACATATGACATTGTCAATCACAGGAGTTTGGTAATAGATTGTTGACTTCTGATGACTCATCCGGCCTACTGACATTGACGTTAAAAAGAGATTGAAAATGCGTATTTTTTTGGTTGAAAACACGTTTTCAATAGCTTGTCCTCACACGGGATACTTGGCACAATTGACTTATGGGTCAATTAACTGTAAATTACATTTAAACACTTGGTGCTGAAGTAACACATCTGTAGACCAGACAACTAGTAGGCTATTTTGCCTTGATCTGGAGAGTATCTGACTCTTAAAGTTACAATAACCATTGTGACTTTAAGAGAAGCTATTCCTAACCAGTAAACATTGATACCTATTTCAGAAATTCAAAAAGAAAGCTCACTCTGTGTTAACGTTCAGATCTATCAGCTAAAAACGGGCTTATTAAGAATATTTTAGTGATAAATGCCAGAACTGTATGTTCTTCTGTTATTTTCCAATGAATGTATAAAAAAAGTGACTTTCTCCCAGAAGCTGTAAATAGTTAGTATACTTTCACTTTCACATAGTTTTGGCTGTGATCCAGCTTGGGGATAACGTCTAGCTCTGGGCGTTGACCAGCGCCAGAAAAAAACTTATTGTGGATTTTGAACAACAAGGCATTCCAATGTCTCTTCTTTTTTGTGTGTGATTGTTTCTAGAAAAGAGTGCGATGGATCTGTCTCTTCTGGGGCTTCCATTACTATCAACACAAGTGTCTGAACATTGAGCTCTGGAATTGCTTCTTAATATTGAGGTATAGCACCTTATGAAACACGCAGCAGCAACAGTTTGATTACATTTCTGATGTACGTGTTTTTACAGAGAGCTTGAAATGTAGCTTTAACTTTGCATGGGCAGGAGCGTAGCTGTTACGCACGCATTCAGTTTTCTGGAACTCCCTGCATGCTCCCTGTAATCCGATTGTATGACACCAAGCCATGCACTTCTCAGCATTCGTGAGGTTCTCGTATCTATACACTTTCACGAGTCAAGTGCATTGCTAAGATTACGATTCATTTATTAAACAGCCGGGCGATGACATAATTCATCTTACTGCTTTGAGGGTAAATCTTATAATGTTGTTATGTCTTCAATACATCACTATTGCGCGCTGGGAAATCTGTTGTTGTGGTGCCCCTAGTGGGTTTGACACTTGATTCCATGCTATTAGAATATATATTTGGGAATTTGAATGCTTCAAACATACATGCCGGGGTGCACCACTCCTGTCCTCAAGGGCCAAAGTTTGGTATTCCTTCAGTCAGACACTTATTGGCACCTGGGTAAGCAAGTGCATGGACTCTCCAGTCATCCAATGACATACCAGGCAAAAGTTTGGACACACCTACTCATTCAAGAGTTTTTCATAATTATTACTGTTTTCTACTTTGTAGAATAATAGTGAAGACATAAAAACTATGAAATAACACATGGAATAATGTACTAACCCAAAAAGTGTTAAACAAATCAATATGTATTTAATATTTTAGATTCTTCAAAGTAGCCACCATTTGCCTAGCTTTGCAGACTATTGGTATTCTCTCAACCAGCTTCACCTGGAATGCTTTTTCAACAGTCTTGAAGGAGTTCCCACATATCCCGAGCATCCCTTCACTCTGCGGTCCAACTCATCCCAAACCATCTCAATTGGGTTGAGGTCAGGTGATTGTGGAGGCCAGGTCATCAGATGCAGCACTCCATCACTCTCCTTATTGGTCAAATAGCCCTGACACAGCCTGGAGGTGTGTTTTGGGTCATTGTCCTGTTGAAAAACAAATGATCGCTGCAGAATGCTGTGGTAGCCATGCTGGTTAAGTGTGCCTTGAATTCTAAATAAATCACAGACAGTGTCACCAGCAAAGCACCATCACACCGCCTTCTCCATGCTCCTCAGTGGGAACCACACATTCGGAGATCATCCGTTCACCTACTTTGCGTCTCACAAAGACACGGCGGTTGGAACCAAAAATCTGAAATTTGGACTCATCAGACCAAAGGACAGATTTCCACCGGTCTAATGTCCATGTTTGTTGGCCCAAGCAAGTCTCTTCTTCTTATTGGTGTCCTTTAAATTTGGGGCGGTAGGTAGTCTAGTGATTAGAGCGTTGGGCCAGTAACCGAAAGGTTGCTGGATCGAATCCCTGAGCTTACAAGGTAAAAATCTGTGGTTCTGCCCCTGAATAAGGCAGTTAACCCACTGTTCCACTGTAGGCTGTCATTGTAAATAAGAATTTGTTCTTATCTGACTTGCCTAGTGAAAGGTTAAATAAATAAAAAAAATAGTAGTGGCTTCTTTGCAGCAATTTGACCATGAAGGCCTGATTCACGCAGTCTCCTCCGAACAGTTGATGTTGATGTGTCTGTTACTTGAACTCTGTGAAGCATTTATTTGGGCTGCAGTTAACTCTAATGAACTTATCTTCTGCAGCAGAGGTAACTCTGGGTCTTCCTTTCCTGTGGCGGTCCTCGTGAGAGCCAGTTTCATGTTAGCGCTTGATGGTTTTAGCGACATCACTTGAAGAAACTTTCAAAGTTCTTGACATTTTCCGGATTGACCGACCTTCATGTCTTAAAGTAATGATGGACTGTCGTTTCTCTTTTCTTATTTGAGCAGTTTTTACCATAATATGGACTTGGTCTTTTACCAAATAGGGCTGTCTTCTGTATACCACCCCTATCTTGTCACAACACAACTGATTGGCTCAAGCGCATTAAGAAGGAAAGAAATTCCACAAAGACACACCTGTTAATTGAAATGCATTCCAGGTGACTACCTCATGAAGCTGGTTGAGAGAATGCCAAGAGTGTGCAAAGCTGTCAAGGCAAAGGGTAGCTACTTTTAAGAATCTCAAATATAACATTTTGATTTGTTTAACACTTTTGGTTACTACATGATTCCATATGTGTAATTTCATAGTTTGATGTCGTCACTATTATTCTACAATGCAGAAAATAGTAAAAACAAAAATCCTTGACAGAGTAGGTGTGTCCAAACTTTTGACTGGTACTGTGCATTCATCAATTAGGGACCAGGGAGAAACTTGAGGGACCAGGTGGAACTTGAGGGGCTGATTTGTGCACCCCTAATAAAAATATGAATACATACATGCCTTTTGAATTTTTTTTATTTATTTAACCTTTATTTAACTAAGCAAGTCAGTTAAGAACAAATTCTTATTTACAATGACGGCCTTCCCCGGCCAAACCCGGACGACGCTGGGCCAATTGTGCGCCACTACTCCCAATCACGGCCAGTTGTGATACAGCCTGGATTAAAGTCGCAACCTGTATTATTTCAGACTCCTGATTGGCAATTTCAACATATTTTTTAACCATATGACTTATAAATACCTTTAAAGAGATTACCACAATCATAACAAAATTAACCAAGGACATATTAGTTCATTGCGTTGTGTGTTATGTTGTGTATCATCCCTGTATTCATCCGTACTTCTTCTATTAAAGCTGCCTGAGTGCCACTGCAAATTTGCCCATTGCTGGTGCTGCTGAAACTCATGGGATGACAATAGACGACGTTAGAGAGCTTCAGTCGGAGTTGCTAGACTTGAAAAGTACCATAGAAGTAAGACTACAGCTAATGAATATCCTGTAGTCCTAGTATGGCATGTTTGGTGTGAAATTAGGGTAAAGGGGGAATTTTCAAAGGACTAGTAACGTGTGTGTGACATTGAAGGATAAGAAAAAAATGTTCATACAACTGTGGTTTTCTTTCTTGTCAGAAATCAGATGCCTGTTTGTATGCTCCTACCAACGATGACATCTACAATGTAAGTTCTTGTAGCAATATGCAATAAATAGAACACAAAAACAGTTTATTTTTATTTTTGTTCCTTTGAAAATGCGGTGTGGGGCATCATGGAAAAAAAAGGGTCCAGTGTGTTAGAAATGCCAGGGCCGATTTCTGGTCCCAGTCCGCCCCTGTTTGTAATGCCATGATTAGAACATATCTCTTTTGCATACTTTTATAGATTTCCAGATCAATGTTTTATAGTCTGTGTATATACTGTAACACAGACTGTGGTTCTGTTCTTCCCCAGGACAACTGCATCTTTAAGTTCATGCACTGTTATTTATTGGAGTTGGAGGTTGTCCTGATCGAGGACATGCAGGTCACGGATAACAACCATGACGAAATAAAAACATCCATCTACCATCGGAAAAAAATGTTGGAAGAACATGAACGCCAATATGTAAGTCAACCTCTAAATAAGTTCTGAAGTTTATCCCAAATATGTATGGTACTGCAGCAATGTAGTGTTGTCAGAAGTCCTGACGGTCCATACTTCCAATTGTTCAACAACAATCCATTTTTGATTGGCATTCATTTGATTAGCAGCAACAGTATTTTGAATGCCAATGTCACTCTGCTTTCCAATGAATATTATTTTCATCTAAATGGTAGTTATATTGCTTCTCTTTTTTTCTGCATTTACAGAACAGTTCTGGATGCTCACCGTGTGAGGCACAGAGAGTTGCCAACTCCACAATATTCCTCTACAACCTGGAGCGCCTTTTGGAGAGAATAGGGACAACTCTCAGTTGAATACATTGTAATATATTGTAAATATGTGTTTAAATTGTTCTTCATAAATAACGTAACAAAAAATGTAATGTGTGTGTTATTCTACCTTTGGACATGATAGTATGTGAAGAAATTAGCAGAATGACAGCTAGTGCTCGTGTCCAAATGTATATTACCTCTCAGTTCAAGTGTAATTGTAACTAGCTGTTTATAGTTTTGTATATAATCAAATATAATAACTTTTACATCTGTACTTTTGTCATATTTATGAACACATTTATTGAAATGCCTATTTGGAGCTTTACATGTTTTTGTTTTATCATCCATGTCATATGCACACTAACTGTCCTTAACTAGTTTCCCTTGAAGGGTTCTCGTCAGTATGTCAAAATTGCACATCCTGAATCAAAATAAAATCCCAGAAAACATAAACATGTTGATTTGATCATTTCATAGAATATGGGTGCCTGAAAGAAGTTCAAATAGGGACATGAAGGGGGACTGTGCCACAAAGAAACAGGAAGCTCTGCCTTGCGCCATTTCCTGATACTGTAGCAGATGAAACTAAAGCTCTCCAGTACAACTTTCTGGCACACATCCATTTTGTAATAGTTCTGTTTTTTTCCTGATTGAGAACTACAGGATTTTTTTGCATTTCAATAACAGAACGTTTTCAATAAAACATTTTATTGCTAGAACAAACGTGTTAGGAACCACGTCTCGTGGATTCACTATAGGCTTTTATGATATGGAAAATCAAACATTCGATAACGATGACATGTACAGTTATGACACAATAAAACCTAACCCTTTACTGTCCCCATAGAATCCAACCTGTCTGTTTGAATCCAGACATCCAGACATTCTGTATTACTTCATCACAGAGGGGGGGTTGAAAAGCAACGGAGGGTGTGAAACTGGTCACTGCTCTCAGACTCGAAGGTCCCGGGCTCGGAGTCCTCAAGGGGGACTGAAGGGGCGCCCTGCTCTCCTGGTTTTGGGAGACTGGGTAGAGAAGAGACACTAACTCCTTCAGGAAGGGCACTCCAGGAAAAGGATGCTTCATTTTGACTCCACTTGTCTTCGGAGTTGGACAGAGAGGTTTGGATGGACTGTCCTTCACTACGGCCTTTGTATCCAGTACTGTCACTCTGCAACGACACAAAGGGAGTTCTCTCTTTGCATATACAGACCGGCGAAGAACTACCTGCTGCTGACAAGATGGCCACCTCTCTCCTCTCCATCTTCACCGCCTCGATTTCGCTGGTGATCTTCCCGATGACAAAGTCCTTGGTCCTCACTCGGCGTATGGACTCCACGAGGTAGTCGAGGCCCCTGGGGTTCTCGGCTAAGTAGTCCAGCATCCTACCGGTCTTCTTGCTGTTCCCCACCCTGCAGCAGATGTCCTCGGCGTCGTCCCGCGTAAGGACCCTCCTGGACCGGAGGTAGTCCAGGTGGCGGTCGGCCACTAGCTTCTCACAGAGGTACGGACGCAGACGCTCCAACACTTCCTTCTTGACCTCCGCCATGTCTTCGTCAGTGATACACCAGGAGTCCATTTTCCAGCCAATTGCCTGTGAGCTCTTTAGTTTTCTGAAGCTGCTGCTCAGGCTCTGGAATGCCCAGCAACTGACTGAGATAATGTAACAAACCCCTTTCTAACCCTGGAGAGTCATTGAACTGGTTGGAAGCCAATATTGTGAAAAAGGGAACTACCTCAGTAGATCAGTTCCCTATCAGGAAACAATGAGGTGAGAATGAGTGGCATGTGTGTGCGCGCGCATGTTCTTATTTGGACATTCCTGCCTCAGAGAGATCAACGTCCATTGCCCTAATAAGATACAGACATTATGAAAAGATGAACACAGATATTAACATCCATCCCAAGCAATTTAATCAAATGTATTTTAATTAAATAAACAGGAATGCAACACATTGCAAAGCGCAAACAACGATATTTAACATACAGGAAGAGCCTTGGATGCTATTGAATCCAAGACAGTGACCCTGAATAAAGCATAAAAACGGATTAAAAAAGGATATAAAAATAAATATTATGATACAAAGGGGTTATGGTTTGGTTTTCAATTGACTGATTGTGGAGGGAAAATAAAGGAAAACAATATTTTTAAACAAAGTAAAGTTATATACAGCATGTGATAGATATGGCAGTAATTCAACATATTTTATGAGACACATTACAATTGCGTTTGTTATTGTACAATAAAATATGAGATGGTCTTAAAAGCAACCATGATTGAGAATGGAATTAAATTATATTTACAGGAAATGCTCTCGGGCTCTTTAAGGGACAGACAGCCTTCTACAAAAGAGACCTGGGGGAACATGAACAACAAGCTAAACGTGAAAGTCTGTTCAGCTTTTTCTTGAACGTATAAAACCTTTTCAAGACTTCCTTCAAGCCATGTTGTCTGACGCAAATTAGTTACAAGGTTACTTGTGCCAATGTGACTAACCTCAAAGGCATTTCAGAAACAGAGCATGAGAAGTATGCTCAATTGGCAAGCAACACGCTTCGCAGATATTACATACATACTCAACGAAGAAGAAAATGACAAAGAAACGCCTGAACAAGAAATACGGACAAACTTAAAACTCATACAAAACAGTGTGTCCCAGCAACATTGCATAACATGGCCAATATCAGAAACACCTACAACCTTTTATTTCATTTTTTACATCTGGACCTGCTGTGCATGGCTATAGACTATTTCTATTGCTACTATATTTTCTGCTTGGATTAGATTACGTCGGGAATCATTTGGTTTGTTTTTACACCGGTTGTGTCCTGATTCCCTACACTTCCCAAAGTGTGCACATGCACCATCCCTGTGCAGGGCGGAGAATCAGGACGTAGCCATCTTAGTTCCTATATATAGGTTGGGTTCAGGAGTCAACCTTCCCATAGGTCCCCTCCGGCGGCCGGTAGATCTTGGGGAACGCCATCAGCTGCAGCATGTTGAAGGCATACTTCCGGCATTTAATATTCTTTTGCACATTCTCAATCCGACATCCCTCCCTGGTTTGGTGGTGTGGCCATGATGACAAAAAGGAGGGAAGAAGAATGAAATGAAATTATGAATAATTTTCTCAAAACGGGGGTCTGTGTTTTGAGTATGGAAAACAACAACCAAAAACCGAGTAACAGACGGACAGATGGGAAACAGATAACAGACAGACAACAGTTAAGTATTACCTGTAGGACAGCTAAGGTAAGGGACTAAGTTATTAATAATAAAGGGATACATCGAGGAAATTAAAATGGATGACCCTAATTTAGTCCAAATATATGTTCACCTGACCCTCCCTGAATGCTTGAAAAAAGTGATCCTCCCTCTATCCAAAAATAATAAACAAAGTATAGCAGAAAACATGCCTACCTTTCCCCTCACTCCTAGGACAGACCAGAGCCTTAGATACACAGATTAACAAACCGTTTTTCACCTCGCGAGCGCTACATGGCAACATTGGGATTTTGATTGCGAGCTGGAAGGTTGTGGGTTCGCAGACCACCATGGACAAGCTCACTCTCCTTATCCGTTTATACTATGGCCTCTCAATGGCCATGGAGCTCTTGGTGCAACATGATGCCTGTGCAAATTATTATTAAAAACTGGGTTTGTCAAACTACGTCTAGGGAGGGACAAACAACCAAAGTCCCAGCAATTCTGCAGCCTAGGCAAGATCAAAATGTGTCCCCTTCTGCCGCAGATAGAGGACATATTACCAGAAACTCTCACGCGGTTCATTACATGACTATCTAACATTATTTGCCTATATCAGCCCATACTATCTATCAAGACAGCGTTTCAAACTAATATATATATTAGTTTGAAACGCTGTCTTGCAGCACTTCATTTTAGAAACTATGATGTTTGGTGTTAGAGCTCAGTGTAGCCAGCTGGAGAAAGCGATTCGCAGGCCAAGATAAATTAAATGACGCCTATCCATATTTATTTCCAGTCAATGTAAATAGCCAAATTCTTGCATGCATCCGTTCCATAAATTCAGAGCGGTCCATAGCCATGTTTGCTCAGTCAGTGGTAGCGCACATCCCATGGATTTTATCAGTGTATTCATACCTGAATCTCCCTCCCTCCCTCCAGTCTGTAAACATCCCATACCTGGCAGGTTAAGACTGAGAAACGTTTGTGCGCTGTGCCTACACTGTTAGCGGAGCTCACTCCTACACTCTGGGATCATTCCTATTCCCTGGGGTCACTCCTACATTCTGGGATCATTCCTATTCCCTGGGGTCACTCCTACATTCTGGGATCATTCCTATTCCCTGGTGTCACTCCTACATTCTGGGATCATTCCTATTCCCTGGTGTCACTCCTACATTCTGGGATCACTCCTACATCTGTTGCGCTGTAGTTGCTGTTTTAGAGACAGACTAACAGTAGCAGTCTAACCGTCTATACACACTAACAGCAGTCTAACAGAGGGAGAGAAAACAACTGCTGTTGAAGTGTCGTGGAGCATATCACTACTGATTTATACGGCTCTATTTTCCCCCTGCTCATCAGAATCCTACTATGCTCTACTTTAGAGTAGAGGGGGAGATAGTTGGAGTGGGGAAGAAGAGTGAGGGGGTTCCACTTCCACTATTCCAGAGGACATAGGAATCGTTGAAGAGATGTAGTACATTACTAAATGTAGAACCTTAGTAAATCAATCACAGTCTCTATGAAGAGGAGGGTCCCTCAACTGACAGGGGTCAACTGGAGGTTATGATACGAACCTGCCCTCAAGCTGCTTGGAGTTCACACTGGAGTGTGTAACAGTGTGATCGGCTTCAGATACGCTGCTGGCACTTTGGTATCTGTGCCAGAGCAGCCAACCAGAACGCAATGCTAGCTCTCAGAACATTAGCTCTCTGTCATTGACATGAAGAGATAACTGTTTATCTCCAGTCCTTCTGATAGTATTATATACGGGGGGAAAAAAGCGGGGGGAAAAAAGCCGGGGGGAAAAAAGCCTCCAAGGTTCAACAGTATGGTATCTGTGAAAATAGAGAAAGCTAATATGTCTTAGCAGAGAGAATTTATTTTCTTAATCCCTTAGATTCTAAATCGATTCCATCCAATCCTCAAGCCTGCTAGTCGGATTAACAGTCGAAAGCTTGCGTTTGATTGTACAAATTAAATCATGTATCCACCCAATTACCCTTTCAAAGCAAAAATCAATGAAATCACACAAATTCCATACTCCCTCCCTCCCAAAAAACAAGCTGCACAGACAAAAATCACCACCCGACACACACGAGGTTAGTACATGGCATCACATTGTCAGCAACTTTATTGATATTTTGCAAGCAGAAAAACAAGACTTAAAATTAACCACACGACCAGCAGGTGTGAGCTGACAAGCAGTAGGGCGATGGGGTAGAAGTGTCGCGAGGCCGGCTTGTTCTCCGCTACAGAGCACGCCGCCTCGGGGTCCGAATCCCACTGACACACTACTTCTCCCTGGGTGAGCCGACTGCAGGGCGAGGGGGCGAGGTGCAGGAGGTGAGACAGAGAATAGACAGAAAGAACCGGTGGGTTAGTAAAGGAGAGGCCCCTGACACGGGCCAAAGACAACCAGCAAGCACAGACACAGGCACGGACGCATGAATGGATGAATGCGTAAATGGAAAGATGAATGGAAGAGTGTAAGTCCCACATGAGTAGAGGAGTTGAAGTAGGAAGGGGGCGTGTAGAAGCAGGCACGATCATTTATGTGGGTCTCTCCTCTTTCAATTATTTACTTGAACATTATTTTGACAAAGCTTTGGATGCGTTCTGTTGCACCTGTTGATTTCATGTAGCCAACGGAAAGGGACATTTAAAGATCTCAACCCAAAACTTAAGGAAATGTGATAAGCCTTACCCCCACATATCCAGAACAATGTACACTTGGCTTCAGACTATGTCAATATTTAAACAAGACATACATGTTGGATAAGATAAGGGAACAGTGGCAATAAACGTATTGACAGAGAGATAGTCAAACAAGCTTCATGAACATTTTATATTGATTTAACCAGGAAAGTCAGTTAAGAACAAATTCTTATTTACAATGACGGCCTAGGAACAGTGGGTTAAACTGCCTTGTTCAGGGGCAGAACAAAATATTTTTACCTTGTCAGCTCGGGGATTCGATCTAGTAAGCTCTCGGTTACTGGCCCAACACTCTATCCACTCCACCCAACATGAAAAGACTGGCTGTTGGCCAAAACCCTCGGGACCAAAATCAAACACTTGGACAAAGTGTTATTTATCACTTACCATTGTACTTTATGTTAAAGTAACTGTCCAGTGTTTCCAGATTTCTATGAACTATGGCCTACACTGAGCGTACAAAACATTAGGAACACCTGCTTTTTCCATGACACAGACAGACCAGTTGAATCCAGGTGAAAGCTATGATCCCTTATTGATGTCACTTGTTAAATCCACTTCAATCAGTGTAGATAAAGGGGAGGAGACAGGTTAAAGAAGGATTTTTAAGCCTTGAGACAATTGAGACATGGATTGTGTATGTGTGCCGTTCAGAGGGTGAATGGGCAAGACAAAATATTTAAGTGCCTTTGAACGGGGTGTCATCTGAGCTGTATCGTTTATGTTCTTGTTACATTTCACGCGTGAACACACGGTGTATGTTGTTACACACGGTGTATGTTGTTACACACGGTGTATGTTGTTACACACGATGTATGTTGTTACACACAGTGGCTGTGATAGCATTTCTGCAGGCAAAAGACTGGCATTTGACTTCCCCAGATACTTGATCCACATTTTTTTTTACTCATGGGAATATCAACAACAAGCCACGTTCAACTGACCGTTTACATTATGTGGTGATCGCACAGTATACAGGCTATTAAAACAAAACTACGTTGAAAGAATGATCCATCATACTTATAGCTGCTCAGTAATTAAACTTATTTACTGAAGATTGATAGTTAGTGGTCCAACTTTACATAGACGGGTCAAGGCCACAGCTATTTTCCAGTGTCACTCTGTCTGAACCATCTTGACACTGGAACACATGGGAAAGCATATCCATTCTCAAGCTCTGATAATCACTCTTTGTTTGAGGTTGAATTTCATTCAATCCATTCAAGGGCAAAGTGCTGAAATTCTATAGTTAGTGCACAAATGAAACTAAGATTCCTTAGATACTCAAGCACCCCAAAACTCTCGTAAAGTTGCCCATCAAATCTGGGAAAGAATAGCTTGTATGAATAAAACATGTCTTTGAAGTCTATTCTAAGTTCTTTTGGGATGTGTTTTGTGTATAGTACAAGCAACCACTTTGTCTTTACCACATACCGAATGTTTTCTTTCATCGTATATAACATAACCGCTAACTAGTCAAATACAATTGACTCTTAAGATACAGTACCAGTCAAAGTTTGGATACACCTACTCATTCAAGGGTTTTTCTTTATTTTTTACTATTGTATACTATCTTAACAGTCAATTGTATTTGGCTAGTGAAGACATCAAAACTATGAAATAACACATATGGAATCATGTAGTAACCAAAAAAGTGTTAAACAAATCAAAATATATTTTTATTTTGAGATTCTTCAAAGTAGCCACCCTTTGCCTTGATGACAGTTTCGCACACTCTTGGCATTCTCTTGGCATTCTCTCAACCAGCTTCACCTGAAATGTTTTTTCAACAGTCGAAGGAGTTTGCACTTTTGCTGAGCATTTGTTAGCTGTTTTTCCTTCATTCTGCAGTCCAACTCTCCTTCAAGGCTGTTCGAAAATCATTCCAGGTGAAGCTGGTTGAGAGAATGCCAAGAGTGTGCAAAGCTGTCATCAAGGTTACTACATGATTCCATTTGTGTTATTTCATAGTTATGATGTCTTCACTAGCCAAAAACAATTGATTGTTAAGATAGTTGTGGTGGGCCTCCAGAGTGGCGCAGTGGTCTAAGGCACTGCATCGCATTGCCACTAGAGATCCTGGTTCGAGTCCAGACTCTGTCGCAGCCGGCCGCGACCTAGAGACCCATGGGGCAGCGCACAATTGGCCCAGCGTCGTCCGGGTTAGGGGAGGGTTTGGCCGGCAGGGATGTTTTTATCCCATCGCGCACTAGTGACCCCTGTGGCGGGCAGTGCACGCCAATACGGTCGCCTACGGTGTTTCCTCCGAAACATTGGTGCCGCTGGCTTCTGGGTTAAGTGGGCATTGTGTCAAGAAGCAGTGTAGCTGGGTTGTGTTTCGGAGGATGCACAGCTCTCGACCTTCGCCTCTCCTGAGTCCGTACGGGAGTTGCAGCGATGAGACAAGACTGTAACTACCAATTGGATACCACAAAATTGGGGAGAAAAAGAGGTATAATTAAATAAATAAATGTAAAAAAGATAGTTATGGTGATCATGTGTTCATCTGCTAAACTTTGTACGCTCTCATCTCTGGGTAACCTCAGTTCACATGGTTGAGGGCTTCTGACATCATGAGGACAGACAGTAGAGAGGGGGATTATGGGAATGTGCCTGGGTGACATCATGATGCACTGAAGGCCCTGTTCAAATGCTGTAGAAATGCTATAATATGTTATCACTGATCTTACAACATTGGATAGGTGACAACATGGGTTCCTTTAGATACAGCACTGTAGCTTTCACCCACCCAGTCACATCAGATCAGTGATTTATTTGAGATAAGGGAGGGAATGACACATTTCTAAAGTATTTAAGCAGTGCCCATGCCAACGTGGCTCTGATGTGAACTTTGACCAAGTCAGATGGGATGAGGCAGGCTATCAGGGCGGGGGCGTGGCCTCTGATACCAACTAGGGTGGTGAAATGGGTGGTGCCGGTGAACACTGAATAGGGCAACATTGGCATACGTAGGGCCTGGAGTTTTTCCCCAGTGAGGTCGGTTGCTTAGTCAGGAAAGACTCCTGGACCTTATTATAATTAGGACCAGGAGTATTCCTGACCAGGTTACCCGATCAACTTCAAGGCCCAGAGACATAAAGGGGAATCTCAAAAGTCCATCTCTGATTCGTTAGGTAGACCTCCTCCCATTCACTCACCACCACGACCACCTCAGAACATTAGAGGGAAGTGATGCAAGCAGTGGTGGAGCAGATTGGAGGATCCTGTCCTCAGATTTCCCCCTTCAATGCTCACTTCCCACTCCATTCCTTCCTTTTGAGAATGAGGCAAGGAGAGAGAACGCGAGGAGAGAGAACGCGAGGAGCCCTACTATAAATCAGGAAATAACTTTTAAGACCTCTCCCCCAAAAGTTGAGTTTCTCTCACCTCCGCATGCAGTCCAGGGCTCGTATGAAGTAATCCTTGTTGAGCTGGTGCTCATCTCTCAGCAGGGCACACTGCTCGAGGGTTACTGACATCGACGTCCTGTCTTTGGCACTTTTACAGCTGGTGAACCTGATCCCGTTCAGCCGTCGGCAGATCTGGACCAAGGGAGACGCAGAAAAAAACACCTCAATAACGTAAACAAAAACTAACTATTTCAAACATAATGCATAACTGAAAACTACTCTGACTGTGAGGTAGAATTGGGAAGAAAAGTACCCTGGAATTCAATGAAAACATGTTTTTGTTCTTATGAAAATAATTTTAACTTTGAAAGTGAAAGTGCACTACTTTCTATGCAGCTGCTTATATGATTTTTCCCAGAGCACATTCCTTTTTAAGGCTCAGCTAATTCCAGAGACCAGGGAGGGAAAGAGAAGAAAGCTCATAGTTACAACCAGAACAGATCTGCTTTCATTTTCCAAAGACTGTCTGAAGTCTTTGGAAATACCAGAGGAATCATTAGCTAAATACCAGAGGAATAATTAGCTGGAAAGGAATGTGTGTGTTCAACCTTTACTCCTTTATCAATAGTGTTATTAATCCGGGGTTCCGGATTGGTTTGGCTGGATACAGTTTATGATATAAATCGGTCACGTGTAGCTTCCATTGCTGCTTTATGCCCACCTATGTGATTAGGTAATTGGATGCCCATTCTCTGGGAGATTTCCCCTAAATGATCAGGATTGTTTGGTGCCTGGTATGGCCTTCTGCCAGATGTCAAATATGTTTATATAGTCTTCCTTGTAGCAGGTGCATTGCATTCACAAGTTCAAAACTTCTCCTCAGGGCACCAATGTATCAACCTCCATAAGTAGGGACATTAGCAGGGTGACAAGTTTGCATGAATGATGTCAAACCAGATGTATAAGAATGGATCCACTTGTTATGCATCTTATGCTATCCTCACCGTTCCAGCGAGCCACAGTATCTCCACATTCTTTCTCTTCTTCGTCACTACATTCTGGCCCAGGGTCCCAAGTAAATCTTTCAAGTCTGTCCGCGTTTGAAAACATGGCAGACCTGTGAAAAGAAACGAAACGCGAGTTGGGTTTGGTTGGATCATTTGGCTGCTCGACAGAGGTGTAACAGGAAGGAGTTGTGTGTGTGTTCATGCGACAGGAAGGATGCAGGTATTGATAAGATAAAGACACGGTACACTGACAATGAGAATGGGGACATCTATGGAAACTACTGACAGATGGATGAAAGGAGCTGTTGTGTGGAACAACAACAATAACATCATCACAAACGTATAGCTCTCTGGTCGTGTATCTGTCTACAAATCTGACCCACACGGGTGTATTTTACAGGAGCTGAATCGATGGTAGACGGGAAATGGAAATACTGGTGTGTGTGTGTGTGTGTGTGTGTGTTGGACTGTAAAATAAAGACACATTGTATCTTATGTCTGTAATAAAACTACACTGAGTGTACAAAACATTATGCTCTTTCCATGACACAGACTGACCAAGTGAAATCTATGATCCCTTATTGATGTCACTTGTTAAATCCACTTCAATCAGTGTAGATGAAGGGGAGGAGACAGGTTAAAGTAGAATTTCTAAGCCTTGAGACAATTGAGACATGGATTGTGTATGTGTGCCATTCAGAGGGTGTAGGATCAAGACAAAAGATTGAAGTGCTTTTGAACGGGGTATGGAATTAGGTGCCAGGCGCACCGGTTTGTGTCAAGAACTACAAGGTTTCAACAGTTTCCCGTGTGTATCAAGAATGGTCCACCACCCATAGGACATCCAGCCAACTTGACACAACTGTGGGAAGCATTGGAGTCAACATGGGCCAGCATCCCTGAGGAACGCTTTCGACACCTTGTAGAGTCCATGCCCCGACAATTTGAAGCTGTTCTGAGGGCAAAAGGGGGGAGTGCAATTCAATATTAGGAAGGTGTTCTTAATGTTTTGTACACTCAGTGCATGTTGCTTATATACAAATGGGCATGGATCGTTACAATATACAGAACTCATTTTCTTCTGTGGGATGAAGTCAAAATGTGTTCTATAAAAAAGCAAGATGGATACTATTGCATGATGATTGATGACATTTATATACTTCTGATGTTTTGATGTTGAAGTGGCAGTTGATGCACTTACATTCTGATGGCACCTTATCGCTTAGTGATTTGTAATAACTGTCTAAAATCTCAAAGTTCCTCTGGTTTATCCTCTCTTGCAAAGAGATGTCTCCGAATCTGTACAGGGAGAATGAGAGCATGAAAGGACAAGTTAATCTGTACAGGGAAAATGAGAACATGAAAGGACAAGTTAATCTGTACAGGGAGAATGAGAACATGAAAGGACAAGTTAATCTGTACAGGGAGAATGAGAACATGAAAGGACAAGTTAATCTGTACAGGGAGAATGAGAACATGAAAGGACAAATTAATCTGTACAGGGAGAATGAGAACATGAAAGGACAAGTTAATCTGTACAGGGAGAATGAGAGCCTGAAAGGACAAGTTAATCTGTACAGGGAGAATGAGAGCCTGAAAGGACAAGTTAATCTGTACAGGGAGAATGAGAACATGAAAGGACAAGTTAATCTGTACAGGGAGAATGAGAACATGAAAGGACAAGTTAATCTGTACAGGGAGAATGAGAACATGAAAGGACAAGTTAATCTGTACAGGGAGAATGAGAACATGAAAGGACAAGTTAATCTGTACAGGGAGAATGAGAGCCTGAAAGGACAAGTTAATCTGTACAGGGAGAATGAGAGCCTGAAAGGACAAGTTAATCTGTACAGGGAGAATGAGAACATGAAAGGACAAGTTAATCTGTACAGGGAGAATGAGAACATGAAAGGACAAGTTAATCTGTACAGGGAGAATGAGAACATGAAAGGACAAGTTAATCTGTACAGGGAGAATGAGAACATGAAAGGACAAGTTAATCTGTACAGGGAGAATGAGAACATGAAAGGACAAGTTAATCTGTACAGGGAGAATGAGAGCCTGAAAGGACAAGTTAATCTGTACAGGGAGAATGAGAGCCTGAAAGGACAAGTTAATCTGTACAGGGAGAATGAGAACATGAAAGGACAAGTTAATCTGTACAGGGAGAATGAGAACATGAAAGGACAAGTTAATCTGTACAGGGAGAATGAGAACATGAAAGGACAAGTTAATCTGTACAGGGAGAATGAGAGCCTGAAAGGACAAGTTAATCTGTACAGGGAGAATGAGAACATGAAAGGACAAGTTAATCTGTACAGGGAGAATGAGAACATGAAAGGACAAGTTAATCTGTACAGGGAGAATGAGAACATGAAAGGACAAGTTAATCTGTACAGGGAGAATGAGAACATGAAAGGACAAGTTAATCTGTATAGGGAGAATGAGAACATGAAAGGACAAGTTAATCTGTACAGGGAGAATGAGAACATGAAAGGACAAATTAATCTGTACAGGGAGAATGAGAGCCTGAAAGGACAAGTTAATCTGTACAGGGAGAATGAGAACATGAAAGGACAAGTTAATCTGTACAGGGAGAATGAGAACATGAAAGGACAGTTAATCTGTACAGGGAGAATGAGAACATGAAAGGACAAGTTAATCTGTACAGGGAGAATGAGAACATGAAAGGACAAGTTAATCTGTACAGGGAGAATGAGAACATGAAAGGACAAGTTAATCTGTACAGGGAGAATGAGAGCCTGAAAGGACAAGTTAATCTGTACAGGGAGAATGAGAACATGAAAGGACAAATTAATCTGTACAGGGAGAATGAGAAAACAAGTCCACAGTAAACATGCTGTCCCCCACGAATGACGGAGCGCTCCTTCTTATGTCAGTTAGTGACAATTATTGCATAATTTAATTTTAAGTACCGAAATGATATAGGTCGTTATGGGAGATATGCTTTTTCAAATTTTGGTGGAGGGAAAAAAGTCTAATTAGCAGAAAAACCAATGGGCGGAGCTTATAAGTTTATAGGTCCTTATGAGAAACTTGTTGGTCATGAGAGGCTGCATACATGAATCACATTTTATGACGGAACAGGAGACATGCTTGTTCAGTTTGGAATGTCAGTTGATTACTATAGCAACCCCCGTTACGGCAATCAGTGTGTAAATGGCGGATCTCTATGGCTTGGCGCATCGTTCACCCTAGTCTGAGATATCACGTGTGAGGAATGTCCTAATGGCCGGCGACAGATCCACAGACCCCTCCACAATGAAAGTACAAGTTACGGGTCAGTGAGACTGATCGTGTGCATTCCAAAAGTGACTTAGGTTTGAAATGATTGCAGTAAATGACCACTAACGCGGTCTCTTTCTGAATGTGAGCCTAACATCATGGCCACGATATCCTGCCTCAAACCAGGCTTACTGGCTGGATAGAAACAATCCTATTCGATGCTCCAAAGGCGATAACATTACACTGGTGACAATGACTTTGGGAGCATGATGGGAAATGACTCTATAGACAACATCATCTCATCCAAAACAAATGTTTTTTCTCCCATAGTGTGTAACAGAAGAAACTGAGGGATCGGTAAAGGCTGGTTGACTGAACTTCTACTTCAGTCAAAATGTCACTTAATCATGAACTGATGTCAATGGGAGAATAAGTGGACATTTGTAACTAAAGTGGAAGATATGATTCGCCCGTAAAAGAGAAAAGTGTTCCGGTACCTGTCTGCTATTGTCTGCTGTTCGTTGATTCCCACGTTGAAGAGCACCGGATAAACCTGCAACGCCTTGCCCTCTTTGATCTCATGGGGTAACATCTGGAAGGCCAGCCGTGGTAATGGCACTTCTACAGTATAATGTTCGCTGGAGGGAGGTAGGCGGGAGGGAGATAGGGAACGAGGGAAGGTAAGAGAGAGAGGAAGGGAGAATGGGAGGATGGGAAAGAGAGAGAGAGTTGGAGGTATGAAGGAAGTTAGGAAGGAAGGAAGGACAGAACAAAGGAAGGAAGGAGAGAGGCAGGGAGGGAGGAGCGAAGAGTGAAAGAGAAAGTGTAAACAGAGATTTGATATGCGTGGACATCAAAGCATCACACATCAACTATGAAGCACTTCTCACCCATTCTTTTAACGCTTCAAAGCTGAGCACAAGCCTGAACAGAGGCTTGGTGGAGTCTGAAGTTACAATAAGTAGGATTGCGTGATGTCCACACAACTTTCACTGGGCCTTGACATGGCAGTGATTAGCTTGGTCTGATAGTATTGCATGACTATTTATTACCCATCTGACAGGTTTACTGGCTAACAGCACGTCAGCATTGAGAGAAATGTGTTGCAACTCCCGTAACTGAGATACGGGATCAGTTGTTTAAACAAACACAGTCAGGCTTAAGTGGAATATTTCCAAATAATGATACGAGTCACGACCAATCAAATACAGGTGTTTTATTATTACAATCGACTTGAAGTAGATCAGCCTGGATAACTGGAAATGGCTCACTGTAAGTCATGTGGAAGCTAACCTATTCATTATTGTCAGAAGGAAAATAAATGTTTAAGGACTTTTCAACCCTGGTTAGCTCCCAAATTTGCTGCAGTATGTCTACTGCTTCGGGAAAAACTAGACTACCATCTTCACCACCTCAATCAGTAGGTAGAATTGGTCAAATAGGAAAATCTTGGGTAACCCAGAACTAAAGTCTCATGTAATTGGTCAGCTGCTCGATTAAGTTCTGGGTCCATACGTATTAAGAGAAGAGATGCTAGAACGAGGAGCGGAACCAGAACGAAGAGCTCCACTCTCTCTATTTGCAAGTTACAGGCCAAATGTGCCCTCCCCTTACTACATTAGAAAGATGCCAACACCTGCGAAATCTTGATTTGTCCAAATAACCAGTGACAAAAAACTCAAACATAGGATCTAACACTAGTCATTATCCCACCCATCTCATTTCTTCCAGACAGACTATACGGTACCAGTTATGTTTACGGAGATCTGTCCCGACAGACTATACAGTACCAGTTATGTTTACGGAGATCTATCCAAGAGGGAATAGGAAAAGCTATACACCTGATAAAACAATTTGCCAAGTTGGGATCAATAATAATGTATTACTCTGTATTACAGTATGATATGATATATGAAGCCCACAAGCTGATCTAAAAAAAAAAAAAAAAAAAAAGCCACAGTATGCAATTTCCCTTGTAATGCCAAAACCACTGGTTAAAGGATGCTGGGTAATAGAGTCTCACCGCCTGCCGATGACTACAGGTTGCAGGTCACATGGGTCGTCTGTCTTGGCCTGGGTGATCTTGAAGGCCACCCGGTGCAGGTCTGAGATGCCCACCTCCATGTCCTCTAGCATGCCAATCTCCTCACCTGTAACAGCAACACCAATTAGTGGTTACTTCCTGTTCACTTGAAGTAGACAATCTGTTCTGGTCATAGTAGGAGAAATACACTGGGCAACAAAACAGGCAATAGGACCCGGTTGCATAAAACACCTTAAGTTAATTTTCCCCTTACCGTTTCCCTTAAAGTTTCCTTAACTTTAAGTCAGTTGCACAAATAATTTTAAGGTGAATTCCCTCTTAAATTAAGTGAAAAGTTAAGGGTGCCCATGAGGTCCCATAACTGCTTCATTCAGTATGGATATCAATGTAAACAGCATTTAGGGAGGTGATTGTTGCTTAAATCTGCCCTGGTTACAAAGGGAAAACATCAACCAGCTAGCTACTTAGCTAAACAATGGAAGATTAACAATTCATAGCTACAGAGCTAGCTGGATAGTAAGCTAGATACTCTGTAAACTAGCTAGAAAGTAATATAAACAGTACTAGAAAGTAATATAAACAAGTTCAGAAGAAAGTAACTACAAGAAAAGTGGTTTGTTATCTTCTGAAGCAATTTTTTAAATCCTGGTCTTGATCGCAGAAGTTCTACAGTATTAGCTATCTCACAAAATAAATGTGATCTCTTTGATGAAACTTTTAGTCAGTGAATCAGGCCGTCTCCATGGTAACCAGATAATCTTTCTGCAGTACATGCCTTCAAACTATCCCTTACAAAAATGTACCATGTGTCATGATGTTGGCCTGAGGGGGGAGGTTTATGACCCACCTAAATACCTTTCCCCTTTTTCCTCTCTCTACTCTACCGATGTGACTATTGAAAATCCCTTTGTTAACATTGAGAGAGAGTCTGGTGACATCAAAAGATGGGAAACGGAACCATATTTTGGTAATCCAACCAGTTGAAAATATGCATTGGGACTTAATGAATATGATGTCAGTTCAGTTGGCGTCTGAGACATGATTACTGATGACAGGACGACATAAACTGAATCTTGGAAAATCGACACATTCTAGTTATCAGATTCACATGGAATTGTTGTGCAATTTAAATGTTTAAATATGAAACTAATTGTGAAAATATGAAATGTAAGTGTAGCTTCTTAAATGAGAGAACGGTTTATCATAGAGAAACTCTGCTCACTCAGAGGCCCCGCCCAAGTGAACAGACATGGGTTGTAAACTATGAAACACGACCCTCTCTCCCAATCCTATATAAGCCCGTAGACAAAAATGTAACTTCCTGTTCCAAAGACTGGTAGTCCCCACGTTGAAAGGACAAAGACCACCTACAGAACTAAGCTAACATCAGCAAGAACCTAACAAAATTGGCATCGAATTTCAATGTGAAGGTGACGACCTACACGCCGGAAGGATGAACTTCGACTATACCAGCCAGAATATAGCATGAGTTTAAAGTATGGCAACTTGGTATGAACTTTGAACTGTTATTCACTAAAGAAGTGCTACCCCCTCCGCCCGCTAAATGTGGGCTAGGAGAGGACGGACAGAGTATCCATTCTACCACGCTCCAGTTCACCACTAGACGGTCTTCAGAGGACCAGAGATCCCTGCTGGACAATCCGGCCTCCCATCTACGACTAACCGATCGAAGCACAGCTCAGAGTAAAAATGTATTGCATTTACCTTTTCCAAATGGGGGGTTATTTAGAATGCATAAGATTCTGTATTTACGATAGAGTAGCTGCCTACGGCCCGATAGAGACATAGCTTCTCCCTTTGTTCCTCAGTCTTCCCGCTCTTTCATTCATACCCAACCCCCTTTCCTTTGTGTAACCAGCCGTCCTGTCAGCTCCGTCCACCAGGGACGTTTTCTTTATGACATAATTTGTAATCAATGTATGATCTATTCTGTGTGGATGTTATTCTGTGTGATTATTTAGGTATTTAGTAAATAAAAAATTAAACCAAATTTTGTATTGCTGATTCAACTTGTTAGCCAGGGTTCGTGAAGATAACCAAGCATTTTGTAACGCCCTGGCCATAGAGAGGGGTTTTTGTTCTTTATTTTGGCTAGGCCAGGGTGTTACATTGGGTGGGCGTTCTATGTGCATTTTTCTATGTTGGTTTGTTTCATTGATTTTGGCCGTGTGGCTTCCAATCAGGCACAGCTGTAGAGTGTTGTTGCTGATTGGGAGTCACACATAAGTGCCTGTTTTTCCGTTGGGGTTTTGTGGGTAATTGTTTCTGTCTAGTGTTTTCTGTCTTGTGTAGAGTTAATCCTGACAGGACTGTTTTGCTGTCGTCTTTTGTTTATTTTTGTAGTGTTCTCTTTTTCATTAAAACTCTAATGATGAACACATCCTCCGCTGCACCTTGGTCTAATTCTCCCGACAGCCGTTACAAATTTACAACTTTCAGATGAGACTAAATAAAGTGACAATTAAATATTGACTGCTACTGATGTAAAAGATTACTAGGTCTTTAAGAGTTTATTCGGAAGATAACAGCTCTATAAACATTCTTACGTGGTGCCCCGACTTTCTAGTTAATTATTTACCTGATTAGCTTAATCAGGTAATATTAATAACAGAGAAATGATTTTATAGAATAGCATGTCATATCACTTAATCCGGCATAGCCAAAGACACGACACATGGTACCACTATGGTACTTTCATTCATACCATGGTAATCCTATTGTATTTTCACTAATACCATGGTACAGTCTTAATCTCGGAAATGTACCATAGTTTTAGCCTTGAAGTATGATGGTACTACCATGGAATCACCATTGTACCTAAATATGACCATGGTATTGCATAATTTATACCATGGTATAGATCTGAATCATGGAAATGTACCATGGTTTTAGCTTTGAAGTATGATAGTACTGCCATGCACCTAAATAATACAATGGTATTGCCTAATTTATACCATGGTATAGATGTGGATCATGGAAATATAATGGTTTTAAACTGCATTACACATTCTATCATGCTAATGCACAATTATGACAAACGCACAAAAAATTATCAAATGGTAGCAGCTTTATTAATTGTGCGTTACTGTATAAAAGCATGTTATACAACTTCCTGTACTCTTTTTGTTAGTCTTGAAGGACCTTTCACATTGGGTAATCCTTTGGGTAAAAGTTACCCTTAGACACAGATCTCATATGAGCTTACCTTCCCTCAATCCTAAACTTCACTGTTAGGGATGGAAATGCAAAAAAAGACCTCAGTGTGTAAGACAGTTGACCTTTGACCCTACTAAAGTACTCACTGTAGGTGCTTAGCAGGCTTTCGAACTGTGCCACCAGGCCCACTAGGTGGAGCTGCCTGAGGAAGCCCTTATCCTCCATCCCCGCGTACAGCCTCATGACGAAACCACACGCCAACGCAGCTAGCTGCACATACACACCCACACCCACACCCACACACACACACAGGGTTCAATCAAAAAACAACATGGCACATCGTCAGGGTTGAATCAAAAAGCAACACAGCACACTACTCCGACAATGAGAACAGGAAGACTGGAATAATAATATATTGAATGCATTAACAGAAATGACCATAACCAAACAAACATTGTATATTAGAAATTATAGGAATTAATGATGGTAAATGTACTACTGGTGATATATGTAATGAAATGGGATATACACTAACAACCAACCGTAAACAATTCACACAATGAAGTTGTGAAAAATGAATGTGCACAAATTGGCGGGAGAGAGCTCATTCTGGAGAGAGAAGTGCATTGTGCATCTGGGTGCTGCATGGTCAATCCGATAGTTGTCAAGGGAGTGAGTTTGTGTTTATACAGGATGTACCGGCCACAACTACCGTCAACCCATCATGTCAATGCAGAGCTATACAGAGCCCTCTGCATTGTTACAACATTTAAGAGGCGTATGATGATGTGATACAGAGCTCGATTTGGCCTCTGCATGCCTCTGGAGGCTCCATAATTGCCTCACACCTTCCATATGGAGCCTCCGACCACATTTTCAGATCAAACATAAATTGGCTTTTAGTCTAGGCCTTCGGAATGGATTAGTGAGATGGGCACAATTATATTTGTCTTTGTGTAATTACAGAAACCCTTGGCTAAAAATAAATGCCGAGGTCCATGTCATTCCAGTCAACTAATGGGGTTCAGCCCTAATTCACACAAAAGCCTACCGGCCAACTGTGGACTGAGTTGACCCCCTGCTGCAGAGATTATGTATGGAACATTATGACATTCTAAGGCATTATCAGCTGATATACGACCTGTTTATCTAGGTCACAAGGTAAATCAAACAATCTCTGAATGTAATTTTCCTGCAAGTAGTCTGAGCTGCTGCCGGATCAGTTTCAAAGACTTGCTGGATCACTTCCAAATACTGCATATGCTAGGACTAGGAGCCGTGTTTCAGCAGAAACATAGTCAGTGAAATGCTAACTAATCTCTTGTGTAAATGATGTAAACAAACACATGCCGTTGAATGGTGGTTTGATACTGTACATCATAACTAGCTTCCTAACAGCTGAAAAACGTTGGCATTGGTTGGAGAGCCTTGACAGGACAAATCAATTGCAACAAATATATATAGGCTGTTTCCAAAGTGGAGTCCTCATTTCACAGGTGGCCACCTACCGCCTGACTGAAGACCACATCCCTCCTCTGCTTGAGGAACAGTCCCTGGGGGATGCTGCAGGCAGCCTCCTGCAGCAGGACGAAGGTCATGGCCCTCCTGGCCCGCACCACCACCTCCGCGACGCACTCCTTCAACCTCACCACCAGGGGGCAGAGCTGCTCCCGCCAATCCCCTTCTGCAACATACAAGGGAGACATGACAGGAGAAGACATGAGAACCATACATTACACAGATTATGTTGGAATCTTGATTTCTCTACATCTTTAGTTGTGCTGATTAAGGAGCCTAGAAATGCATCAGCATTAAAGACGATGAGAATTGTTGATGAAAATGTTATGTTGCCACCCTGAAGAATTATTCAAAACTTCAGTTACGGTATGTTCTCCAAGGACTGAGAATCCTCTCAGTGGTTTGTTTAAATGTTTGAGAAATGTTTTGCAGCTGGTTGCAGCTCTAACACATCTAATTTAGTTGCATATTTGTTACAAGATAGACCTTTGTTTGTTGATAGTTTGGACAGTTTGGACAGTTTGGACAGTTTGTTTAGCTTCTAGGGTCTCCAATTTAGAAACAATTGTGGATTCAAAACTGACTTGAAGCAGACATCTGTCAAACATAAGTGGGGTCAAGGCAGGGGTCAAGGCAGAAAGTCCATCCAGTTTTAGTCACTGAGGTTTGAGAATGTAGTGGTCAAGTGGAGTGAACCGAAGAGGCTGGTGTTTCATAATGACTGTTGGATACTGCAGTAGGAACCCAAGAGGCTGGTGTTTCATAATCACTGTTGGATACTGCAGTAGGAACCCAAGAGGCTGGTGTTTCATAATGACTGTTGGATACTGCAGTAGGAACCCAAGAGGCTGGTGTTTCATAATGACTGTTGGATACTGCAGTAGGAACCCAAGAGGCTGGTGTTTCATAATGACTGTTGGATACTGCAGTAGGAACCCAAGAGGCTGGTGTTTCATAATGACTGTTGGATACTGCAGTAGGAACCCAAGAGGCTGGTGTTTCATAATGACTGTTGGATACTGCAGTCGGAACCCAAGAGGCTGGTGTTTCATAATCACTGTTGGATACTGCAGTAGGAACCCAAGAGGCTGGTGTTTCATAATGACTGTTGGATACTGCAGTAGGAACCCAAGAGGCTGGTGTTTCATAATGACTGTTGGATACTGCAGTAGGAACCCAAGAGGCTGGTGTTTCATAATGACTGTTCCATGTATCCTGGTGCATTCCAAGACTGACTGTTTTCATAGACGTGAAAGGATAAGAGCTTGTCTGGCTTGACAGACTAAAGCTGACCAGGAGGCTGCAGCACCCCCTAACAATCTGTATAAAAACAAAATATATGAATACAAAAATATATACTTTTTTGAAAATATATTTTTCTCACAAAAGTAGTGCACTGGGCCTTTACTATTATTAGCGACCATATAGACCTTTGTAGTGGACTGATATACAGTTGAAGTCGGAAGTTTCCATACACTCAGGTTGGAGTCATTCAAACTTGTTTTTCAACCACTCCACAAATTTCTTGTTAACAAACTATAGTTTTGGCAAGTCGGTTAGGACATCTACTTTGTGCATGATAGGTAATTTTCCAACAATTGTTTACAGACACATTATTTCACTTATATTTCACTGTATCACAATTCCAGTGGGTCAGAAGTTTACATACACTAAGTTGACTGTGCCTTTAAACAGCTTGGAAAATTCCAGAAAATTATGTCATGGCTTTAGAAGCTTCTGACAGGCTAATTGACTTTATTTGAGTCAATTGGAGGTGTACCTGTGGATGTATTTCAAGGCCTACCTTCAAACTCAGTGCCTCTTTGCTTGACATCATGGGAAAATCTAAAGAAATCAGCCAAGACCTCAGAAAACAAATTGTAGACCTCCACAAGTCTGGTTCTTCATTGGGAGCAATTTCCAAACGCCTGAAGGTACCACATTCATCTGTACAAACAATAGTACGCAAGTGTAAACACCATGGGACCACACAGCTCTCATACCGCTCAGGAAGGAGACACGTTCGGTCTCCTAGAGATGAACGTACTTTGGTGCAAAATATGCAAATCAATCCCAGAATATCAGCAAAGGACCTTGTGAAGATGCTGGAGGAAACAGGTACAAAAGTATCTATATCCACAGTAAAACGAGTCCGATATCAACATAACCTGAAAGGCCGCTCAGCAAGGAAGAAGCCACTGCTCCAAAACCACCATAAAAAAGCCAGACTACGGTTTGCAACTGCACATGGATGAAAATCGTACTTTTTGGAGAAATGTCCTCTGGTCTGATGAAACAAAAATAGAACAGTTTGGCCATAATGACCATCGTTATGTTTGAAGGAAAAAGGGGGAGGCTTGCAAGCCGAAGAACACCATCCAAATCGTGAAGCACGGGGTGGCAGCATCATGTTGTGGGGGTGCTTTGCTGCAGGAAGGACTGGTGCACTTCACAAAATAGATGGCGTCATGAGGAAAGAAAATTATGTGGATATAATGAAGCAACATCTCAAGACATCAGTTAGGATGTTAAAGCTTGGTCGCAAATGGATCTTCCAAATGGACAATGACCCCAAGCATACTTCCAAAGTTGTGGCAAAATGGCTTAAGGACAACAAAGTCAAGGTATTGGAGTGGCCATCACAAAGCGCTGACCTCAATACTATAGAACATTTGTGGGCAGAACTGAAAAACCGTGTGCGAGCAAGGAGGCCTACAAACCTGACTCAGTTACACCAGCTCTGTCAGGAGGAATGGGCCAAAATTCACCCAACTTATTGTGGGAAGCTTGTGGAAGGCTACACAAAATGTTTGACCCAAGTTAAACAATTTAAAGGCAATGCTACCAAATACTAAATGAGTGTATGTAAACTTCTGACCCACTGGGAATGTGATGAAAGAAATAAAAGCTGAAATAAATTATTCTCTCTACTATTATTCTGACATTTCACATTTATAAAATGAAGTGGTGATCCTAACTGACCTAAGATAGGGAATTTTTACTCTCATTAAATGTCAGGAATTGTGAAAAACTGAGTATAAATGTATTTGGCTTAGGTGTATGTAAACTTCAGACTTCAACTGTAGACCTCTGCAGTGGACTGACGTAGACCTCTGCAGTGGACTGACGTAGACCTCTGCAGTGGACTGGCGTAGACCTCTGCAGTGGACTGGCGTAGACCTCTGCAGTGGACTGGCGTAGACCTCTGCAGTGGACTGACGTAGACCTCTGCAGTGGACTGACTTATACCTCTGCAGTGGACTGACGTATACCTCTGCAGTGGACTGAGATAGACCTCTGCAGTGGACTGATATAGACCTCTGCAGTGGACTGATATAGACCTCTGCAGTGGACTGATATAGACCTCTGCAGTGGACTGATATAGACCTCTGCAGTGGACTGATATAGACCTCTGCAGTGGACTGATATAGACCTCTGCAGTGGACTGATATAGACCTTTGCAGGGGACTGATATAGACCTCTGCAGGGGACTGATATAGACCTCTGCAGGGGACTGATATAGACCTCTGCAGTGGACTGATATAGACCTCTGCAGTGGATTGATATAGACCTCTGCAGTGGATTGATATAGACCTCTGCAGTGGATTGATATAGACCTCTGCAGTGGACTGATATAGACCTCTGCAGTGGAGTGATATAGACTTCTGCAGTGGACTGATATAAACCTCTGCAGTGGACTGATATAAACCTCTGCAGTGGACTGATATAAATCTCTGTAGCATGAGCAAAAAAAAGTTTAGCATCTCCACTTTGGCAAAAAAGATAGTTGTATAATTAAGAACAGCATCTTGCAGGGTTCAATAGTTGTAAGTTGTTGTTGCCCTGTTCATTTCTCTGTGATTGTCATTCTATTGAAATCCAGAAAGAACAAAACCCTGTCATCAAACATTTACGTCAAAAGGTGCAAAGTTACAAGCAAAGACAAAACGTTCACATCAAATTAAATATTCTTGATCAAATAACATGGAAAAACAACCAATTTTTGTGCAGTACTAATTTACCATCCTTACAAACCACTTAATGTAAATGTACATTAATGTTTTATACATAAGCTGATCATATACGTTTGTACCTGTAGACTTTCCACACCATGAAGAAAAACAATGACCAATCCAGTAATTAAGTACATTGAGACATCAAGTGGTCTGTGATGATCAGTTGGTAGAGCATGGTGCTTGCAATACCAGGGTTGTGGGTTTGATTCCTACGGGGGACCAGTACAAATAGTGCTTGCAATGCCAGGGTTGTGGGTTTGATTCCTACGGGGGACCAGTACAAATGGTGCTTGCAATGCCAGGGTTGTGGGTTTGATTCCTACGGGGGACCAGTACAAATGGTGCTTGCAATGCCAGGGTTGCGGGTTTGATTCCCATGGCAGACCAGTACGACAATGTATGCACTCACTACTGTAAGTTGTTCTGGATAAGAGTGTCTATTAAAATGGAAAAGGAATGAATTGACCATTTCAGTTTTTACATAGAAATAAGTTGCATTTTCAAAGTATTTAAAGAAACTGGAAAACATACAGTACTGTGCAGAATTTTTAGGCAGGTGTGAAAAAATGCTGTAAAGTAAGAATGCTTTCAAAAATAGACATGTTAATAGATTGTATTTATCAATTAATAAAATGCAAAGTGAGTGAACAGAAGAAAAATCTAAATCAAATCCATATTTGGTGTGACCACCCTTTGCCTTCATAATAGCATCAATTCATGTAGGCACACTTGCACAAAGTCAGGGATTTTGTAGGCATATAGTCAGGTGTATGATTAAACAATTATATCAAACATGTGCTAATGATCATCAATTCAATATGTAGATTGAAACACAAATCATTAACTGAAACAGAAACTGCTGTGTAGATCTGGGTGAGGAACAGCCAAACTCAGCTAACAAGGTGAGGTTGCTGAAAACAGTTTATTGTCAAAAGTCAAGACTGAGCACAGCAACAAGACACAAGGTAGTTATACTGCATCAACAAGATCTCTCCCAGGCAGAAATGTCAAGGCAGACAGGGGTGTCCAGATGTGCTGTCGAAGCTCTTTTGAAGAAGCACAAAGAAACAGGCAACGTTGAGGATCGTAAACACAGTGGTTGGCCAAGGAAACTTACTGCAGCAGATGAAAGACACATCATGCTTGCTTCCCTTCGCAAACGGAAGACGTCCAGCAGTGCCATCAGCTCAGAATTGGCAGAAAACAGTTGGACCCTGGTACACCCATCTACTGTCAAGAGAAGTCTGGTCAGAAGTGGCCTTCATGGAAGACTTGCGGCCAAAATGCCATACCTCCGACGTGGAAACAAGGCCAAGCAACTCAACTATGCACAAAAACACAGGAACTGGGGTGCAAAATAATGGCAGCAGGTGCTCTGGAGTGATGAGTCAAATATTTGGCTGTAGCAGAAGGCAGTTTGTTCGCCGAAGGGCCGGAGAGCGGTACACAAATGGGTGTCTGCAGGCAACAGTGAAGCATGGTGGAGGTTCCTTGCAAGTGTGGGGCTGCATTTCTGCAAATGGAGTTGGAGATTTGGTAAGAATGAATGGTCTCCTCAATGCTGAGAAGTACAGGCAGATACTTATCCATCATGCAATACCATCAGGGAGGCATCTGATTGGCCCCAAATTTATTCTGCAGCATGACAACGACCCCAAACATACAGCGAAAGTCATTAAGAACTATCTTCAGCGTAAAGAAGAACAAGGAGTCCTGGAAGGGATGGTACGGCCCCCACAGAGCCCTGATCTCAACATCATCGAGTCTGTCTTACTGGTGTTCTTACTGGTGTTCTTACTGGTGTGACTTACTGGTGTTCTTCCATGCCGTCCATGGGAGGGGTGCGTCACTTGAGTGGGTTGAGTCACTGACGTGGTCTTCCTGTCTGGGTTGGCGCCCCCCCCTTGGGTTGTGCCATGGCGGAGATTTTGTGGGCTATACTCGGCCTTGTCTTCGGACGGTAAGTTGGTGGTTGTAGACATCCCTCTAGTGGTGTTGGGGCTGTGCTTTGGCAAAGTGGGTGGGGTTATATCCTGCCTGTTTGGCCCTGTCCGGGGGTATCATCGGATGGGGCCACAGTGTCTTCTGATCCCTCCTGTCTCAGCCTCCAGTATTTATGCTGCAGTAGTTTATGTGCCGGGGGGCTAGGGTCAGTCTGTTTCATCTGGAGTATTCTCTTGTCTTATCCGGTGTCCTGTGTGAATTTAAATATGCTCTCTCTAATTCTCTCTTTCTTTCTTTCTCTCGGAGGACCTGAGCCCTAGGACCATGCCTCGGGACTAACCTGGCATGATGACTCCTTGCTGTCTCCAGTCCACCTGGCCATGCTGCTGCTCCAGTTTCAACTGTTCTGCCTGCGGCTACGGAACCCTGACCTGTTCACCGGACGTGCTTGTTGCACCCTCGACAACTACAATGATTATTATTATTTGACCATGCTGGTCATTTATGAACATTTTAACATCATGACCATGTTCTGTTATAATATCCACCTGGCACAGCCAGAAGAGGACTGGCCACCCCTCATAGCCTGGTTCCTCTCTAGGTTTCTTCCTAGGTTTTTGGCCTTTCTAGGGAGTTTTTCCTAGGGAGTTTTTCCTAGCTACCGTGCCTCTTTCACATGCATTGCTTGCTGTTTGGGGTTTTAGGCTGGGTTTCTGTACAGCACTTTGAGATTTCAGCTGATATACGAAGGGCTATATAAATACATTTGATTTGATTTGATTTGTCTGGGATTATATGAAGAGAGAGAAGCACCTGAGGCTGCATTAATCCACAGAAGAACTGTGGTTAGTTCTCCAGATGTTTGGGCCAACCTACCTGCCGATTTCCATCAAACTGTGTGCAAGTGTATCTAGAAGAATTGATGCTGTTTTGAAGGCAAAGGGTGGTCACACCAACTATTGATTTGATATGGATCTTCTGTTCACTCACTTTGCATTGTTAATTGATAAATATAATCTACTGTATTAACATGTCTATTTTTGAAAGCATTCTTACTTTACAGCATTTTTCACACCTGCCTTAAACTTCAACACAGTACTGTATATTTATATTTAGTTGTGCTGATTAAGGAGCCTAGAAATGCATCAGCATTAAAGACGATGAGAATTGTTGATGAAAATGTTATGTTGCCACCCTGAAGAATTATTCAAAACTTCAGTTACGGTATGTTCTCCAAGGACTGAGAATCCACTCAGTGGTTTGTTTAAATGTTTGAGAAATGTTTTGCAGCTGGTTGCAGCTCTAACACATCTAATTTAGTTGCATATTTGTTACAAGATAGACCTTTGTTTGTTGATAGTTTGGACAGTTTGGACAGTTTGTTAAGCTTCTAGGGTCTCCAATTTAGAAACAATTGTGGATTCAAAACTGACTTGAAGCAGACATCTGTCAAACATCAGTGGGGTCAAGGCAGGGGTCAAGGCAGAAAATCCATCCAGTTTTAGTCACTGAGGTTTGAGAATGTAGTGGTCAAGTGGAGTGAACCGAAGAGGCTGGTGTTCCATAATGACTGTTGGATACTGCAGTAGGAACCCAAGAGGCTGGTGTTTCATAATGACTGTTGGATACTGCAGTAGGAACCCAAGAGGCTGGTGTTTCATAATGAATGTTGGATACTGCAGTAGGAACCCAAGAGGCTGGTGTTTCATAATGACTGTTGGATACTGCAGTAGGAACCCAAGAGGCTGGTGTTTCATAATGAATGTTGGATACTGCAGTAGGAACCCAAGAGGCTGGTGTTTCATAATGACTGTTGGATACTGCAGTAGAAACCCAAGAGGCTGGTGTTCCATAATGACTGTTGGATACTGCAGTAGGAACCCAAGAGGCTGGTGTTTCATAATGACTGTTGGATACTGCAGTAGGAACCCAAGAGGCTGGTGTTCCATAATGACTGTTGGATACTGCAGTAGGAACCCAAGAGGCTGGTGTTTCATAATGACTGTTGGATACTGCAGTAGGAACCCAAGAGGCTGGTGTTTCATAATGACTGTTGGATACTGCAGTAGGAACCCAAGAGGCTGGTGTTTCATAATGACTGTTGGATACTGCAGTCGGAACCCAAGAGGCTGGTGTTTCATAATGACTGTTGGATACTGCAGTAGGAACCCAAGAGGCTGGTGTTTCATAATGACTGTTGGATACTGCAGTAGGAACCCAAGAGGCTGGTGTTTCATAATGACTGTTGGATACTGCAGTAGGAACCCAAGAGGCTGGTGTTTCATAATGACTGTTCCCTGTCTCCTGGTGCATTCCCAGACTGACTGTTTTCATAGACGTGAAAGGATAAGAGCTTGTCTGGCTTGACAGACTAAAGCTGACCAGGAGGCTGCAGCACCCCCTAACAATCTGTATAAAAACAAAATATATGAAAACAAAAATATATACTTTTTTGAAAATATATTTTACTCACAAAAGTAGTGCACTGGGCCTTTACTATTATTAGCGACCATATAGACCTTTGTAGTGGACTGATATACAGTTGAAGTCGGAAGTTTCCATACACTCAGGTTGGAGTCATTAAAACTCGTTTTTCAACCACTCCACAAATTTCTTGTTAACAAACTATAGTTTTGGCAAGTCGGTTAGGACATCTACTTTGTGCATGATAGGTAATTTTCCAACAATTGTTTACAGACACATTATTTCACTTATATTTCACTGTATCACAATTCCAGTGGGTCAGAAGTTTACATACACTAAGTTGACTGTGCCTTTAAACAGCTTGGAAAATTCCAGAAAATTATGTCATGGCTTTAGAAGCTTCTGATAGGCTAATTGACTTTATTTGAGTCAATTGGAGGTGTACCTGTGGATGTATTTCAAGGCCTACCTTCAAACTCAGTGCCACCTTTGCTTGACATCATGGGAAAATCTAAAGAAATCAGCCAAGACCTCAGAAAAAATATTGTAGACCTCCACAAGTCTGGTTCATCATTGGGAGCAATTTCCAAACGCCTGAAGGTACCACATTCATCTGTACCATCAATAGTACGCAAGTATAAACACCATGGGACCACGCAGCCGTCATACCGCTCAGGAAGGAGACACATTCGGTCTCCTAGAGATGAACGTACTTTGGTGCAAAATATGCAAATCAATCCCAGAATAACAGCAAAGGACCTTGTGAAGATGCTGGAGGAAACAGGTACAAAAGTATCTATATCCACAGTAAAACGAGTCCTATATCAACATAACCTGAAAGGCCGCTCAGCAAGGAAGAAGCCATTGCTCCAAAACCGCCATAAAAAAGCCAGAATACGGTTTGCAACTGCACATGGATGAAAATTGTACTTTTTGGAGAAATGTCCTCTGGTCTGATGAAACAAAAATAGAACAGTTTGGCCATAATGACCATCGTTATGTTTGGAGGAAAAAGGGGGAGGCTTGCAAGCCGAAGAACACCATCCAAACCGTGAAGCACGGGGTGGCAGAATCATGTTGTGGGGGTGCTTTGCTGCAGGAGGGACTGGTGCACTTCACAAAATAGATGGCGTCATGAGGAAAGAAAATTATGTGGATATAATGAAGCAACATCTCAAGACATCAGTTAGGATCTTAAAGCTTGGTCGCAAATAGATCTTCCAAATGGACAATGACCCCAAGCATACTTCCAAAGTTGTGGCAAAATGGCTTAAGGACAACAAAGTCAAGGTATTGGAGTGGCCATCACAAAGCGCTGACCTCAATACTATAGAACATTTGTGGGCAGAACTGAAAAACCGAGTGCGAGCAAGGAGGCCTGCAAACCTGACTCAGTTACACCAGCTCTGTCAGGAGGAATGGGCCAAAATTCACCCAACTTATTGTGGGAAGATTGTGGAAGGCTACCCAAAATGTTTGACCCAAGTTAAGCAATTTAAAGGCAATGCAACCAAATACTAAATGAGTGTATGTAAACTTCTGACCCACTGGGAATGTGATGAAAGAAATAAAAGCTGAAATAAATCATTCTCTCTACTATTATTCTGACATTTCACATTCATAAAATGAAGTGGTGATCCTAACTGACCTAAGATAGGGAATTTTTACTCTGATTAAATGTCAGGAATTGTGAAAAACTTGAGTTTAAATATATTTGGCTAAGGTGTATGTAAACTTCCGACTTCAACTGTAGACCTCTGCAGTGGACTGATATCGACCTCTGCAGTGGACTAATATAAACCTCTGCAGTGGACTGATATAAACCTCTGCAGTGGACTGATATAAACCTCTGCAGTGGACTGATATAAACCTCTGCAGTGGACTGATATAAATCTCTGTAGCATGAGCAAGAAAAATGTTTAGCATATCCAATTTGGTAAAAAAAGATAGTTGTATAATTAAGAACAGCATCTTGCAGGGTTCAATAGTTGTAAGTTGTTGTTGCCCTGTCCATTTCTCTGTGATTGTCATTCTAATGAAATCCAGAAAGAACAAAACCCTGTCATCAAACATTTACATCAAAAGGTGCAAAGTTACAGGCAAAGACAAAACATTCACATCAAATTAAATATTCTTGATCAAATAACATGGAAAAACAACCAATTTTTGTGCAGTACTAATTTACCATCCTTACAAACCACTTAAAGTAAATGTACATTAATGTATTGTACATAAGCTGATCATATACGTTTGTACCTGTAGACTTTCCATCACCATGAAGAAAAACAATGACCAATCCAGTAATTAAGTACATTGAGATATCAAGTGGTCTGTGATGATCAGTTGGTAGAGCATGTTGCTTGCAATGCCAGGGTTGTGGGTTTGATTCCTACGGGGGACCAGTACGAATGGTGCTTGCAATGCCAGGGTTGTGGGTTTGATTCCTACGGGGGACCAGTACAAATGGTGCTTGCAATGCCAGGGTTGCGGGTTTGATTCCCATGGCAGACCAGTACGACAATGTATGCACTCACTACTGTAAGTTGTTCTGGATAAGAGTGTCTATTAAAATGGAAAAGGAATGAATTGACCATTTCAGTTTTTACATAGAAATAAGTTGCATTTTCAAAGTATTTAAAGAAACTGGAAAACATACAGTACTGTGCAGAATTTTTAGGCAGGTGTGAAAAAATGCTGTAAAGTAAGAATGCTTTCAAAAATAGACATGTTAATTGATTATATTTATCAATTAACAAAATGCAAAGTGAGTGAACAGAAGAAAAATCTAAATCAAATCCATATTTGGTGTGACCACCCTTTGCCTTCATAATAGCATCAATTCATGTTGCACAAAGTCAGGGATTTTGTAGGCATATAGTCAGGTGTATAATTAAACAATTATATCAAACATGTGCTAATGATCATCAATTCAATATGTAGATTGAAACACAAATCATTAACTGAAACAGAAACTGCTGTGTAGATCTGGGTGAGGAACAGCCAAACTCAGCTAACAAGGTGAGGTTGCTGAAAACAGTTTATTGTCAAAAGTCAAGACTGAGCACAGCAACAAGACACAAGGTAGTTATACTGCATCAACAAGATCTCTCCCAGGCAGAAATGTCAAGGCAGACAGGGGTGTCCAGATGTGCTGTCGAAGCTCTTTTGAAGAAGCACAAAGAAACAGGCAACGTTGAGGATCGTAAACACAGTGGTTGGCCAAGGAAACTTACTGCAGCAGATGAAAGACACATCATGCTTGCTTCCCTTCGCAAACGGAAGACGTCCAGCAGTGCCATCAGCTCAGAATTGGCAGAAAACAGTTGGACCCTGGTACAACCCATCTACTGTCAAGAGAAGTCTGGTCAGAAGTGGCCTTCATGGAAGACTTGCGGCCAAAATGCCATACCTCCGACGTGGAAACAAGGCCAAGCAACTCAACTATGCACAAAAACACAGGAACTGGGGTGCAAAAAAATGGCAGCAGGTGCTCTGGAGTGATGAGTCAAATATTTGGCTGTAGCAGAAGGCAGTTTGTTCGCCGAAGGGCCGGAGAGCGGTACACAAATGGGTGTCTGCAGGCAACAGTGAAGCATGGTGGAGGTTCCTTGCAAGTGTGGGGCTGCATTTCTGCAAATGGAGTTGGAGATTTGGTAAGAATGAATGGTCTCCTCAATGCTGAGAAGTACAGGCAGATACTTATCCATCATGCAATACCATCAGGGAGGCATCTGATTGGCCCCAAATTTATTCTGCAGCATGACAACGACCCCAAACATACAGCGAAAGTCATTAAGAACTATCTTCAGCGTAAAGAAGAACAAGGAGTCCTGGAAGGGATGGTACGGCCCCCACAGAGCCCTGATCTCAACATCATCGAGTCTGTCTGGGATTACATGAAGAGAGAGAAGCACCTGAGGCTGCCTAAATCCACAGAAGAACTGTGGTTAGTTCTCCAAGATGTTTGGGCCAACCTACCTGCCGATTTCCATCAAACTGTGTGCAAGTGTATCTAGAAGAATTGATGCTGTTTTGAAGGCAAAGGGTGGTCACACCAACTATTGATTTGATGTGGATCTTCTGTTCACTCACTTTGCATTGTTAATTGATAAATATAATCTACTGTATTAACATGTCTATTTTTGAAAGCATTCTTACTTTACAGCATTTTTTCACACCTGCCTTAAACTTCTGCACAGTACTGTATATCAAGCAAGTGTTTTTATATTCCACAAATATTTTCAGATTAACTGTTTTGTACAGATAATTGTCAGACTCAAGTTACAAATGCTGGTAAACACTCAAATACATTTCTTTTTTTTTTTATCACAAAAGTAGTGTTGTGGGCCTTTACTAGTCCTGTATTAGTGGACCGACGATATAGAGGTCTTCAGCGCACCCACCCCCAAACTACTTCCCGTGGCTATGCCACGAGGCCACCGCACTGTGATGTTGGGACAAGTGGTGGTCAATAGGGGGCAGTGTTGTCCATGGATTCAATTTTTTTTTAAAGGAACTCGGCTGCCTATGTATTCTGCATGGGGGCGGGAAGTAGCCTGGCGGGTAGGAGCATTGGGCCAGTAACCAAAAGGTTGCTAGATCAAATCCCGAAGCTGACAAGGTAAAACTCTGTCGTTCTGCCCCTGATCAAGGCAGTTAACCCACTGTTCCCCAGGCGCCATGGATGTCAATTAATTTTGATTCAGAGGGGTGCGGAAGACACATTTCAGTTGAATGCATTCAGTTGTACAACTGACTAGGTATCCCCCATTCTTCCATGACTCCGATGCTGTGATGAAGCCTACATGTGATGGTGTGAGGAACACCATCGTGGAAAAACTTTTAATATCGTTTTTTTCCAACTGACTGCTTATGTCAACAAAAGCTAGGAAAAGCTAATCAAATCTCTTTAATCCCACACTCACCTTTCTTGCTCCCTTTCTCTCCCTCCCTCCCTCTCACTCACAAACGAAAACAAGCACGCACACACACACACACACACACACACACACACACACACACACACACACACACACACACACACACACACACACACACACACACACACACACACACACACACCAGATTAAAGAAAGCTTAGCACTCAACATCTGGGTACCCCTTGCCAAATAAATCATGCCTTATCTCGCTTTGAAAACACACTACACACACACTCAACCCTTCTTCTTCCCACCGGTCCCTGTCCAAACAGGCATACTCCCACAATGCCTTGTCAACGGGAGTCTTGGCTGGACCAATCACAGCCCTTGGTCTGAACAGGGCAACAGAGAAAAATAAAACTCATTAATCCTCCCTTTCTCTTCAAACAGATGAGGATGACCACTACCTGTGTCTGTTCTCTACCTTAATAAAATGCTGTGTCCTGCTTACTACCTGTGTCTGTTCTCTACCTTAATAAAATGCTGTGTGCTGCTTACTACCTGTGTCTGTTCTCTACCTTAATAAAATGCTGTGTCCTGCTTACTACCTGTGTCTGTTCTCTACCTTAATAAAATGCTGTGTGCTGCTTACTACCTGTGAATGTTTGGACAAAGACGTGTCACTAGATCAGCTGCCATGCTCATTCACACTAATGATTCACCAACATGCACACACACTATCCTGATACGGGAGTCAACACCTTCGCCCCGTCAGGCTTAAGCCTGCACCAATCTGCCAACCACCTGGCAGTAGTAGGGACACGACACGCCCTCGTCTGAGCAGAGGATTTGATTGGATGCAGGGGAGATAACATCTGGGTGTGAATATGTCCTTGCTCCACTTCTCTGTGGTCAATGTGTTATTTGTGCACTCTCTCCTTCTTACCTTAATTCCACTGGGGGCTGCTGAGGGGAGGAGGGCTCATAATAATGGCTGGAACGGAGCCAATGGAATGGCATCAAACCACGCGTTTGATGTATTTAGCTGTATGCTCCGGTCATTACCACGAGCCCGTCCTCCCCAATTAAGGTGCCACCAACCTCCTGTGCTTCATTCGGTCATTTCTGAGAGTCTGAGTGTGTGTGTGTGCAGATTTTGTGCAGACCAAATACTGCAACTGGCTGTCGTGGTACGTGACTGCCATCCTATGGTGAGAAGGAGTTAAGACCGAAGGACGAGAGCGCGTGCCATCTAGATACATCCAGGACTCTATGGAAGTATTTCTGGTTAGTATTGCAGGACTATATAACTGTATGTAGGTGATATCAACATGGCAAGACAACACCAATAGATCTGGGACTAGGCTACTGGACATGTATAGGACATTGTTATGGATGTAGAGCCGTGTTTACGACACATTCAGCGGTGAAACTCTTACCAGGGTTGTGGGAGGTGATGACATCAGCCAGGACCTGCTTAGGGATCGGTTGTTCCTGATTGTTGCTGATTGGTTCCTGCTCCTGGAGCTTGTCCACCATGGCGATGACACAGTTGAGGCTCTTCGCCACGTCGGCCCACACCCTGTCCTAGAGGAGACAAACACACAACATCAGCACCTGGCCTCTGTGTGTGTGTGTGTGTGTGTGTGTGTGTGTGTGTGTGTGTGTGTGTGTGTGTGTGTGTGTGTGTGAGTGAGTGAGTGAGTGAGTGAGTGAGTGAGTGAGTGAGTGAGTGTGTGAGTGAGTGTGTGAGAGAGAGTGAGAGTGAGTGTGTGAGAGAGAGTGAGAGAGAAAAGGAAAGATGTCAATCTGCATGTTTATTTTTATTTTATTTAACTAGGCAAGTCAGTTAAGACTTATTTTCAATGACGGCCTAAGAACAGTGGGTTAACTGCCTTGTTCAGGGGCAGAACGACAGATTTTTACCTTGTTCAGCTCGGGGATTCGATCTAGCAACCTTTCGTTTACTAGTCCGCTATAACCACTAGGCTACCTGCCGCGCCATGTGATCTGTCTGGAAGATCAATCCATGTTCCACACCGGTCTGTTAGCGAACCACGATGTGCAAGGTACTATTTGATCCCAAAACATAGAATCTAATAAATAATATCAACCATTTTAAATATGGATGTATATCTCTGCCTTGGGCCACTACAGTGGGTTTGAGTATGATTGGATGTTGGCTGTTCAAAGCCCTTATCACCAGAGCTCTACTAGCCTTTAACTTTCATTGTCTCAAAATCAATGGGTCACAGAAGCACTATGAAGAGTTTCTCTCCTCTCAGGAAACTCAACCCGAGAGGTCACAGTATGTTTCCGATGGCAATTGCAGCCTGCTTGAAGAGATAACTCTCAAAGTGCTTTTCTACTTTGGAGCGGAAAGCCTCCAAACTCCTCTGTTTCGTATTGTCCTCATAATACCCCCCTTTTTTTATTGATTTATTCACTTTCTGCCTGTTGAGGAATGTAATTAGGCTTGCCAAGCATGGCTTAGTGTGTGTGTGTGTTGGAGTGCAGTGTAGATGTCCTTTATTTCAGAGGTGAGTGTTTTTGAACTCCTCTCAAAGGCAGACAGTTGTTTGATGGCTGATTAGGAATTGTAGTGTGTGACTCCGGCTAAGTCCCTGCTGTTAGCTATGGCTTTATTGGACTGAGTCCCCATCGTTTCTATTAGCACGGAACGCGCACACACACACACACACACACACACACAGCTTCTCAAGACTTCTGTAATTGATACTAACACTTTATCATCAGATACAGAAACTTTTAGACTTGCACTGGCAAAGAGAGAGAGAGAGAGAGAGAGAGAGAGAGAGAGAGAGAGAGAGAGAGAGAGACAGAGAGAGAGAGAGAGAGTGACAGAGACAGTGACAGAGAGAGTGACAGAGAGAGTGACAGAGAGAGTGACAGAGAGAGTGAGAGAGAGAGTGAGATAGAGAGACAGAGATAGAGAGAGACAGAGAGAGAGAGAGAGAGAGAGAGACAGAGAGAGAGAGACAGAGAGAGAGAGAGAGAGAGAGAGAGAGACAGAGAGAGAGAGAGAGAGACAGAGAGAGAGAGAGAGACAGAGAGAGAGAGAGAGAGAGAGAGAGAGAGAGACAGAGAGAGAGAGAGAGAGAGAGAGACAGAGAGAGAGAGAGAGAGAGAGACAGAGAGAGAGAGAGAGACAGAGAGAGAGAGAGAGAGAGAGAGAGAGAGAGAGAGAGAGAGAGAGACAGAGAGAGAGAGAGAGAGAGTCAGACAGAGAGAGTGAGTGAGTGAGCTTTGACTATGTACAGACTCAGTGAGCATAGCACTGCTATTGAGAAAGGCCGCCGTAGGCAGACCTGGCTCTCAAGAGAAGACAGCCTATGTGCACACTGCCCACAAAATGAGGTGGAAAATTATCTGCACTTCCTAGCCTCCTGCCAAATGTATGACAATATTAGAGACACATATTTCCCTCAGATTAAACAGACCCACAAAGAATTCGAAGACAAATCCAATTTTGATAAACTCCCATATCTTCTGGGTGAAATACCAGTGTACCATGACCGCAGCAAGATTTGTGACCTGTTGCCACCAGAAAAGGGAAGCCAGTGAAGAACAAACACCATTGTAAATACAACCCATATTTATGCTTTGATTATTTTCCTTTTTGTACTTTAACTATTTGCACATTGTTACAACACTGTATATAGACATAATATGATATTTGAAATGTCTTTATTCTTCTGGAACGTCTTTGAGTGTAATGTTTACTGTTCATTTTTTTTATTGTTAATTTCACTTGTTTTGGCAATGTTAACATATATTTCCCATGCCAATAAAGCCCTTGAATTGAATTGAGAGAGAGGAAGAAGGGGGACAGAGATTGAGACCCGCAGAGCAAACGCAGAGTGAGATGATGGTATAGAAACAGCAGGACTTGCCCATTCCTCCTCGTCGTACTCCTTATGGCACGGTATGGAGTCCTGCCGCTTCAGAGGTGTCTGTCCGTCTTCTCTGATGGGAGCTGTCTGGGAGCCACCATCCACATTATTACACACTACCACAGGGCTGTCTGTAGCCGATGGCTGCCCAGGACTGTGGCCTGGGTTCTGGGGTGGGCTCTGGCCTTGTTGACCCCTCTGGCTGGGACTAGGGTGGTCCTGGTGACTGTGACCCTGGTGGCCTGGCAGGGTCTGGTTCTGGTTCTTCGTCACGTAGCTGGGCTGTGCAGCGTGGAGGGCCAGCAAGGCGCTCTTCACCAGCTCGTCTTTGAGCGCGTGCACAAACTGCTCCGTCTGCAAGAAATCAGAGGGAAGAGCGGGAGATTGAATGAGTGGGATGGGAGGGTGGTGAGGTAGGGAGAAATACAGACAGAGAGAGTGAGAGAGAGAGAGAGAGAGAGAGATAAAGGGAGGCAGAATGAAAAAGAGAGAGAGGGTGAATGAGAGTGCCAGAGAACATGGGAGAGGGATATCACTGAGGAGTTCATCAAAAACTGAGTGTGTGTGTGTGTGTGTGTGTGTTCAGCGGGCTAGTAAAATCAAGGAGTGATGGAAGATTAGCTTTCCTCCTCGCTAGCCTTCCCCTCCGTGTTCGCTAGCGCCGGCGCCAGGCACCGGCAACAACGTCAACAACAAGGAACTATTCAATTACTCCTCGGTGAGCCCTCTCGCCTCCGAGGGGTAGCTACCTTCTTTGTTCTCAAATTCACAAGCTGCTGAATGCTGATGATCATCCAGCGCCAAGACGGCTCGCACCCCGGCACCTCAGATAAGGGCTCTCAGGAATAATTGAGTTAGCATCGCAATAAGCAATTCTATTACCACAGCAAACCACATGCAGTCTAATACGACACATGAGCAGAGATCCTTTGAACAGGCGAACAAGAGAACCAATGAGAGATGGAACAAATGAATGCGGCATACGTTAGTAAACGAAACCCACCTGGAGCATCTCTCCCCGTGCTGCCACTAACCTCCTGAAACATGACCCAGAGGGTAGAGAGGAATCTGTGCACCTCTCTGAGGTGAGAGAGGGTAGAGAGGAATCTGTGTACCTCTCTGAGGTGAGAGAGGGTAGAGAGGAATCTGTGTACCTCTCTGAGGTGAGAGAGGGTAGAGAGGAATCTGTGTACCTCTCTGAGGTGAGAGAGGAATCTGTGTACCTCTCTGAGGTGAGAGAGGAATCTGTGCACCTCTCTGGGGTGAGAGAGGGTAGAGAGGAATCTCTGAGGTGAGAGAGGGTAGAGAGGAATCTCTGAGGTGAGAGAGGGGAAGGTGGCACTTGGAGGATGTTGGAGGGCTTGTACGGAAACAGTGTGAGACTGGCGTCTTTGTCCCCTAGTGGTTATCTAGACAGTAGTTGCTCCTGGAAGACCTCTGTGTTTTCAGGGTTCTGTTTCAGCTTTATATCTGGCAAAGTGATCTGATAAGGAACAATCTGTATGTATGTATATTAACTGAACAGAACAAAAACCCCTGCTAGCACTGGGAGTCATAGAGGCCTGGTTTTGGCAGACAGCCTTTCTTGTAGGGCCTTATCATACTGGGTTATGGTGGTTGTTGAAAAGAGCATGTGTGAACAAACAGTTACAGAGTGGGATTACATTCCATTCACTAATTGCCTATCAGGTACAGTATATAGACTCCATTATAACTGTCAATTAATCATTTGAGAGCGGTATAACTCTGGATTGAAATACATAACATGATTAACATTTGGTGCAAGTTCACATTTACATCAATTAGAAGAAAATTTTATCAACATGGATACTCGCGCGCAAAAAAATGCACGCATGCACACACTTCCCCACAACCCAACCCCACACACTTCCCCACAACCCAACCCCACCCACTTCCCCACAACCCAACCCCACCCACTTCCCCACAACCCAACCCAACCCCACACACTTCCCCACAACCCAACCCAACCCCACACACTTCCCCACAACCCAACCCCACACACTTCCCCACAACCCAACCCCACACACATCCCCACAACCCACCCAACCCCACCCACTTCCCCACAACCCAACCCAACCCCACACACTTCCCCACAACCCAACCCCACACACTTCCCCACAACCCAACCCCACACACTTCCCCACAACCCAACCCCACCCACTTCCCCACAACCCAACCCCACACACTTCCCCACAACCCAACCCAACCCCACACACAAATCAGTGAAGCATAAAACCTCAATAGGATCAAAACTCCCACAGAAAGCCAAAAGGAACTTAAAATGCCAAAATCCATATTCAAATAGAAATGTGCTCATCTTCCACAACGTTCATTTGCAATCGATGGAAGACATTTGGTATTCATTGGCTTTTCTGGGGTGACTGAACAATGCATGGTGAGAGACATGGTATTTCACACTCTGGTCATATTTGCTCTTCTTAACAGCGGGGTCAAGGGACCAAGCTATTTGACTGCGACAAAGCCCATCCAGAGCCATTGTTATTGTATTAGGATTAGACTAACAATGACTCAGATAGCTGATAGTCTAATAGACTAACTCACAATGACTCAGATTGTTGATATTCTAATAGACTAACTCACAATGACTCAGATAGTTGATATTCTAATAGACTAACTCACAATGACTCAGATAGTTGATAGTCTAATAGACTAACTCAATGACTCAGATAGTTGATAGTCTAATAGACTAACTCACAATGACTCAGATAGCTGATAGGCTATTAGACTAACTCACAATGACTCAGATAGTTGATATTCTAATAGACTAACTCACAATGACTCAGATAGCTGATAGTCTAATAGACTAACTCACAATGACTCAGATAGTTGATATTCTAATAGACTAACTCACAATGACTCAGATAGCTGATAGGCTATTAGACTAACTCACAATGACTCAGATAGTTGATATTCTAATAGACTAACTCACAATGACTCAGATAGCTGATAGGCTATTAGACTAACTCACAATGACTCAGATAGTTGATAGTCTCCGGGTTTATTCTCTCTCTTCAGTTGTTTGCATTTCGAGTAGATTTGAAAGTTGTGAACCATCCTTAGGGGAGGATTGTCTATACTGTGCTGTGTGATGCATTTGAAGATGTTGCGTCTGACAGAAAATACTCTAAGGATCGGTTTCTCAGACAGAGAGTCCACTAAACACACTGTACAATATCAGATGAATGTGTGTTCTAATCCAGGACTTGGTTTAAACTGCCTCCGGTGAAAGAAAAGCAAATTTAAAATCGCTCGCTTTGTTATCTTATTCTACTTTTGCTCACCTCTCAATCTCACGTGAGAACTTCACTTCACTCTGGTTCTCACTTTCACCTACTGTGGAGATCTAAGGACCGGAAATCCCCTGAGAGAAAGAAATATTGAGTTCTTCAATACATCTGTGATCTCAACTGAGGGAAAAGTGCAAGTCAGAGGTGAAATGCTTACGGTTGGAGGAGTGTTTTTTATGTGTGATACTGTATGTTTGATCTAAAGCAGATGAAAAAACTGCAAGAGGAGGAGTGGTTTTTATGTGTGATACTGTATGTTTGATCTAAAGCAGATGAAAAAACTGCAAGAGGAGGAGTGGTTTTTATGTGTGATACTGTATGTTTGATCTAAAGCAGATGAGATCTAAAGCTATACGCTCACCACTGATTTGAAGAGGATGAGAGGAGTTGTCTGTACTATACTGTATGATTAGGGTTATAAATCTACTGGTCATTTACCAAAGTTACTGGAATCTTCGGTAACGCTGGTAATTAACAGGTCGTCTACGGTAACGCTGGTAATTAACAGGTCGTCTACGGTAACGCTGGTAATTAACAGGTCGTCTACGGTAACGCTGGTAATTAACAGGTAACGCTGGTAATTAACAGGTCATCTACGGTAACTATGGAAATTAACAGGTCGTCTATGGTAACTATGGAAATTAACAGGTCATCTATGGTAACTATGGAAATTAACAGGTCATCTATGGTAACTCTGGTAAGTTATACTTGAATAATAAAAAAGACTCATATAAAGTATAATTTGTTTATATCTGTGTCCATATTGTCCATGAGTTTCTAGTGGATATGGATCAAGAGAAAATAGTCAAACTAATTTTAAAAAATCAACAATGGCATGCATTTCAATTAACGCTGCAACTCCTTCTACTATTGACTTTTTTCACAATTGCCACCAGTTTGGCAGCGAAACATTTAAAACAAAGACATAGACATAGTCGAAATAAAAAAATATATCAAGAATATTTCATGCTGAAACCCACACCAATGGTATTCACCAAGTTGATGGTTTATATTTAGGATAATGTTTTACGGTTTTATCAATCTTTATATATTTTTGAAATCATCTTATTATTTTATATATGTTCACATGTGATAAGGCCACACAGAGGGCCAGAGATAATTACAGACACCTGCGATAATCTGAAGTACCTGTATAAAATTCCCCCAAAACCTTGAAAGCTACCAAAAGTCTGGTAGTTTACTGATACACTTAGAACGTTTCCAGTAATATACCCTCCCTTTGCAAACCTACACTACCGGTCAAAAGCTTTAGAACACCTACTCATTCAAGGGTTTTTCTTTCTTTTTCACCTGGGATCCTTTTCCAACAGTCTTAAAGGAGTTCCCACATATGCTGAGCACTTGTTGGCTGCTTTTCCTTCACTCTGTCGTCCGACATAGCAAACTATCTCGATTTGGTTGAGGTCGGGGGATTGTGGAGGCCAGGTCATCTGATGCAGCACTCCATCACTCTCCTTCTTGGTAAAATAGCCCTTACACAGCCTGGAAGTGTGTTGGGTCATTGTCCTGTTGAAAAACAAATGATAGTCCCACTAAGCGCAAACCAGATGGGATGGTGTATCACTGCAGAATGCTGTGGTAGCCATGCTGGTTAAGTGTGCCTTGAATTCTAAATAAATCACAGACAGTGTCACCAGCAAAGCACCCCCACACCATCACACCTCCTCCTCCATGCTTCACGGTGGGAACCACACATGTGGAGTTCATCCATTCAACTACTCTGCGTCTCATAAAGACACAGCGGTTGGAACCAAAAATGTCAAATTTGGATTCCAGACCAAACAACACATTTCCACCGGTCTAATGTCCATTGCTCATGTTTCTTGGCCCAGGCAAGTCTCTTCTTCTCATTGGTGTCCTTTAGTAGTGGGTTCTTTGTAGCAATTCGACGATGAAGGCCTGATTCACACAGTCTCCTCTGAACAGTTGATTTTTAGATGTGTCTGTTACTTGAACTTTGTAAAGCATTTATTTGGGCTGAAATTTCTGAGGCTGGTAATTCTAATGAACTTACCCTCAACAGCAGAGGTAACTCTGGGTCTTCCATTCCTGTGGCGGTCCTCATGAGAGCAAGTTTCATCATAGCGCTTGATGGTTTTTGCGATTGCACTTGAAGTCCAAATAGGGCTATCTTCTGTATACCACCGCTACCTTGTCACAACACAACTGATTGGCTCAAATGCATTAAGAAGATATTCCACAAATTAACTTTTAAGAAGGCACACCTGTTAATTGAAATGCATTCCAGGTGACTATGTCAGGAAGCTGGTTGAGAGAATGCCAAGAGTGTGCAAAGCTGTCAAGGCAAAGGGTGGCTATTTGAAGAATATGAAATATAAAACATATTTTGATTTCTTTAACACTTTTTTGGTTACTACATGATTCCATATGTGTTATTTCATAGCTGTGATGTCTTCACTATTATTCTACAATGTAGAAAATAGTCAAAATAAAGAAAAACTCTGGAATGAGTTGGTGTTCTAAAACTTTTGACCGGTAGTGCATGTATGGTACTTCCTACTTAATTAAAGGAGAAACATGTACAGAGAAGAGAAAGATGTTGAATGGAAATATAGACTGGGAGAAGTGTATGACCTCATAGGTACGCCTGGTAGGCACGCCTGGTAGGCACGCCTGGTAGGCACGCCTGGTAGGCACGCCTGGTAGGCACGCCTGGTAGGCACGCCGTATCCAATGTAATTTAACACAGGACGTTTTTCTGCCCAAACAAGGCAATCCTCTTATACTGTAATAATGCATAGAAGATAATAGTAATAGGTATTCTGCGCTTTTGGATATAAGCATCAGTTCCCAGAAGGCAGGAGATGAATTGACGCATCGTTCTTTCACTGATCACCATCATCACCACCAGTAGCAGCAGTAGCAGTAATTACACAGGATCTGGGAACCCGTAGATCGTTGCAGATCTTTCTTTGTTTCATAGTGTGGGTTTTCTGTTTTAAACTCCCCCCTATCCCTTTCCCTAAGGGGAGTCACAGCATCCCCCCGGCCCAGTGACAACCCTCCTCCATAGCCTTGAATCCAAGATGACAATTGTGAAATAGTCAGTTTGGATCCCAGGCTAACTTCTCCCCCCACTGCTCATCTCACTCCCAGACTCTCTGGAGGAGAAGTCTCTGTGTGTGAGACGCTGGCAGTGGGAGCTGTCCTTGGTGAGCAACGTGACTCTGGATCAAACCTCTCTGTGCTTTCATTAGGGTCTCTCTCCTCTCTCATCTC